>NC_064816.1:26555716-26572216 GCF_023721935.1 Panthera uncia
CTTCCTTCCTTCCTTCCTTCCTTCCTTCCTTCCTTCCTTCCTTCCTTCCTTTTCTCTCTCCTCTCTTTTCCCTTCCCTTCCCTTCCCTTCCCTTCCCTTCCCTTCTCTTCTCTCTCTCTCTCTCTCTCTCCCCCAGATGACCTCAGAAAAGTTATTAGGTTTCTCTGTGCCTCAGTTTTCTTATTCTTGGAAATAAATGTAGTCACTGCTCCACCCTGCACTTCATGGATGCATGACCTCCTCAGCATGCTAAAGTCATAAACACACCATAATTTCCCTCTCCATTTGAGGATATCACCAAATGTCCCTCATTTTTCTCAAGAAGTTGAATTCAGGTGTATACCAAATCACTAATTGATGAAACTACCCAAGGTCTTCATGCTTTTGACTTTGAGATGAGACTTGAAAGAAGAAACTATGCCAGTGCTGCAGGGAAGGAAGGCAAATTGGTAAAGGGCAGACACATCGTGTGGACAGAAAATGTCATAAGGAAACGTTGGGGCACTTATTTCAGGTTGTTACAAATGAATTCAGCCTCAGTCTTCATATCAACTGATGAGGCCAAGATTACTGGAGAAGCCAGTTGAAGGTTCATGCATGGATTTGACCTAACTGTACACATACCTCTTCAAGGTCTCTGAAGAGTTTTCTAAAAAGAACCAAAATTCTTTTAAAGAAAAAAGAAGATTCAGGAGCAAGGTTTCATTTCAGGGAAAAGGGAATATTCAATGTAAGAAGCGTTTCCAACAGGTACTAGTACAGCTGGCCTAGAAGATATTTATGGTCCATTGAGAGTTGTAAGCAAGGACTGTTTCTTTTTGAGGAAGAAAAAGGCAGCAATTTTCTCTTAAATATTTTAGTGTGTTATCATGACATGAATACACTATAAGGCATGCAAAAGTATTTAAGAGGTTCATTGCACAAAACCAGCTCAGAAAGGATGACCTTGGGAATTGTATAATTATATATATATATATATATATATATATATATATATATATATATATACATATATATATATACATATATATATATATATGAAGGAGCTATAATAAAGTATCTAGGTGGGGACTAGTTGTTCATATTCAAAAAGCAGAGAACATGGCTAACTTTGGAAAATGCCAGTTTCCTAAACTCTAAGTCTTATTAGCTGCTTAATTAGAAGTGGTGTGTCCAGGACCTATGGGCTTAGTGAAAATCTAGGATATGTCTGTTTGAGCGAATGTCTCCAAGGTCAAACAGAGATCTTGAAACTGCTTGAGATTCAGCACTGGGAGTCTAGAATAATCACTCTAGAAAAAATCTAGAAAAAATCACTCATCTCACTATCTTTGAGTTTTCAATTAAAATGAGGGATAATATTTGCCTCAGACCAAAGGCTTTGTAGTCAAATGGACTGCAATAAAATTTTTGTCATGAACTAGTTATAAGGTCTTGAGACAAACACACACTTGCTGTGATATTTAGCTTTAATTGAAAGGTATTAATGATATCAACCCTGCAAGGATTAAGAAAATTCAAGTAATGTATGTATAACACCTAGCACAGGGTTCAGCACATTGTAGACTCTCATTAAGTAATGATGACATTTTTATTCTATTAGTATTTTTCATTAGTCCTCTCCCTAGGAAACAGGATTAAGAATTAGAATTGTTTATCACTATTCACCTATTATTTACTCCTGGAAGCAAATTCCCTTCTCCCATTTCAAAGATGGGAAACATAAAAGATATTGAGATTTAAATAACAAGTTCAGCATTAAAGAACTTGTAACAAACCACTCTACTGACCCATCATGTAGATTTTAGAGCTAGCTCTGCAGGTATAGGAGCCTTTTCTAGATTTTCTGGATTAGAAAGAAAATCTGGCATCTCTCAACTTATTCCTCTAAATCTAGGGGACCACAACAATCTCAAAACAGTAAGGTAAAGCAATCTGAAAGTCTTGGAATAAAATTATAAACCAGAATTTCTTTTTTCCAGAAGGGATTCTGTCATTGGAAATGTTTGCAGGTCTGGACAGTGTGGGCTGCATACTTGTGGCAGCTTAAAAGTTTAATGTGGTCACAAATTATTGAACTGCTATGTCTCTGAAGGCTGTTGGCCCACAGGCAGGCATAATGACAGTCACAGGTAATGACACTAAACCTGCATGACCTCCCCTTGATGGGTCCCTTGCGTTTGGAAAACCTCCTGGGTCTCCAGAGAATGTAGCTTCTGGACAGTCACCTACTTCAGCTTCCAACTTCTCACTCACTCATTCCTATCAGCTCTTTAGAAGTTTCTCTGATAATAACAGAACAGTAATAATACTGCTAATAATTACATAAATAATAGCCAACATGTATTAAGCATTAACACTGCATCAGGCATTATTCTAGGGCTTTATATGTAGTAAATTATTTTATTCTTCCAGCAGTCCCATCACAATCCTCATTTTACAGATGAGAAAATTGAGGTGAGAAACAACCAATCTGGATCTGGAGTCCCCAGCTTTAAGCCTGACAGTGCCTCAAAAATACAGTTAATGGGTTTATTTTCAAAATTGGAAAAAAGTATGACCACATGAATAATTGGTGTTTGGACCACCCATAAAGGATTAATGGCCCAAAGAAACAATAATCAAAACAGTGGTTCCCCTGTCCTCCAAAATTCATGGGTTATTTTGTGAACATCCCTGGTGAAATTAGCAAAAAGATAATTAAAAATTTTTTTAAAAGAATGTTGGGGCTCCTGGGTGGCTCAGTCGGTTGAGCATCTGATTTCGGCTCAGGCCATGATCTTGCGGTCCGTGAGCTGGAGCCTTGTGTCAGGCTCTGTGCTAACAGCTCAGAGCCTGGAGCCTGCTTCAGATTCTCTTTCTCTTTCTCTCTCTGCCCATCCCCCACTCATGCTCTGTCTCTCTATCTCTCCCTCTCTCTGTCAAAAATAAATAAACATTAAAAAAAATAAAAGAATGTAGAATCTGTATAGAAGAAACCACCTGGTCATCTTTCAGATCATTTCACTGTTAAAACTTCCACAAAACATTTGATTAGGGATGACAGGACCTAAGTCAACTGTTCGATGACATATTTCTTGTGTTACCTTCTGATTTTAAGGAACAGGAAAAATAAATTATTATCCTCTGGATATGGAGGGCCAGGGTGAAAAAATTAAGAGGTTTTGCATTAAGTTGCACTTTATGAAAACAAATGAAGTTGTTAAGATTTAAAAAGCTCTTAAATTGCACTGTCCAATTTGGCAGCCACTAGAGTAGCCATGTGGAACTAGTCTCAATGAGATGTGCTGGAAATATAAAACACATATTGGATTTCAAGGACTCATACAAAAAGAGGATGTAAATATCTCATTAATAAGGTTTTGCATTAGTTACATGATGAAATGATAACCTTTGGTTACAGTGGGTTAAAAATCATATCATTAAATTAATTTCACCAATTTCATTTCACTAGTTTTAATGTGGCTACTGAAACATTTGTAACTACATATTAACTCATATTATATTTCTGTTGGGCGGTGCTTCTCTAATACACAATGTGCAAAGTACAGACTGGGAACATTGTAATTGATACGATCTGATGATGACACAAGTAAGGCTACATTTTGGGCCCACAGGCTGGGATTCCAAAAGTCAGGCTATGTTTCCAGGGCCCCGTGTGCCTTTTCTGAAGCAGGTAACTTGGAGGCCTCGTATTCTTCTCTGCTGGAATGTGACACATGATAGATTCAAAGAACAGGTCCTGCTGCAAGCTAAGGGGTAATAAGACTTATTCATAAAGATTATTATAATTAAGTATATCATTCTTTTGTCTAAAAAATGACAGTTGATAACTGAAAAGCAAAAAAAAATCCAATGCTTTGGGGCTTTAAAATTATATTAGTTTTTACCTTTCTTTCATCCTTAATTCTTGCTTATTTTGCTTTTCATCTTTTTTTGTTTTAAACATTTATTTATTTTTGAGACAGAGAGAGACAGAGCATGAACGGGGGAGGGTCAGAGAGAGAGGGAGACACAGAATCAGAAGCAGGCTCCAGGCTCTGAGCCATCAGCCCAGAGCCCCACGCGGGGCTCGAACTCACGGACTGTGAGATTGTGACCTGAGCCGAAGTCGGCCGCTCAACCGACTGAGCCACCCAGGCGCCCCTGCTTTTCATCTTTAACAGCGAGATCAAGTCAGGGGCACCTGCACAACTCAAATGGTTGAGCATTCGACTTTGGCTCAGATCATGATCCTGCAGTTTGTGAGCAGTTTGTGAGTGTGAGCCCCCACATCAGGCTTGCTGTTGTCAGCACAGAGCCTACATTGGATCCTCTGTTCCTCTCTCTCTGCTCCTCCTCCACTTACTCTCTCTCAAAAATAAATGTTAAAAAATAACAATAACAAAAGAGACATCAAGTGAAATGTTTGGGGACTTTTTTTCTTTGAGGCCATTATAATTTTTACTGGTACAAAAGTGCCAATGCCCAATTCATATCTCTTTTCCTCTTGCTATACTTGTCCATTTCTGTACATAATTTATTCCTCCAATAACTTTTCCTATCCTTTTCCCCTATACTTTCAACTCTCAAATAAAATAGATTTGGAAAAATTTCTCATGTGAGATAGTTTTCTTTAGTGGACCTAGTCTCCAAGTTTACTAAAATTTTTTGGACACTCTTAGTAAGTGACTGTTTATAGTTAAGTCAAGAGCCTTGAATATAAACCTAATTTAAAAATTAAAAAATTGGGGCACCTGGGTGTCTCATTCGGTTAAGAGTCCAACTTTGGCTCAGGTCATGATCTCAATCTGTGAGCTCGAGCCCCACATCAGGCTCTATGTTGACAGTTCAGAGCCTGGAGCATGCTTCAGATTCTGTGTCCCCCTCTCTCTCTGCCCCTTCTCTCCCCACGCTCTGTCTCTCTCTGTCTCTGAAAATAAATAAACCTTAATTTTGTAAAAAAATAAAAATAAAAATTATATAAATGATCCAATCTTCAATTACTGATGCTAGTGGAGGTCTGACTGCAGCATTGAGTGACTGAAAGCACAAGTGTGACGGAGGTATCTCAGCGAGAAGGGCTTCATAGAGCAGGCACTTGCCTGCTGCATGATTTTACAGATTTCTGCTAGGCTATATATGTTTGGAGAGAAGATTCACTGTGGAAGGCAGAACAGACCCTGCACAACAAAGCCTTATTGAGAAAACATGGAGTGGTCTTACTTTGATATGATGGATAGAATGGCATGTGGTTACCTTTTTGCTGCTTATTTCTCATGAATATGCAATTGAACATATTTAAATGGAGAGGAGAGTAATGCTGAGAAAACTGACACAGGGTGGCAGTCCTCAAAGCCAACACCAGGAAAAACCATAGAGGTAGCATCCTTTGCCTTGAGGTACATCCTGTAGATACCTGTCCTCTCTTTAAAAAAAAAAAATTAATGTTTATTTTTGAGAGAGAGAGAGAGAGAGAGAGAGAGCGCACAACTAGGGGAGGGGCAGAGAGAGAGATGGAGACACAGAATCCGAAGCAGGCTCCAGGCTCTGAGCTGTCAGCACAGTCTTGTATCCAATGACTTTGTGATTCTCTCTGGAGGCCCCCACCCCACCATCACCACCATTATAATCCTGCATTCTTCTCAACATTTCATATGTGGTAATTAATCTGAATTGTATACTCCCCAAATTATTATCTCTACTAGGAAAAATGGGAAGAAATAATTTGAAACCAGATGAATACTTCTCTCCTAATCTGACATTCCTCTCTTCCAAGGGACAGGAAGATTTAAATGAGTAATAATCTGACACAGGAAAGGGTAAACCAGATGTCTACTAAATTTTGTTATCAATAAAATAGGTAGCCAAAGAGAATTTGGAGATCCAACCAGGGAGAATTTGATGTCAAAGATAATTAAATTATATATTTATTTGTTGGTTATATCACATAAAGATTCTTTGAGCTAGAAGTTCTCATAATACCTTTCTATGGTGACAGATGATAATCACATTTCTTATGGTGAGCCTTTCATAATGTATATAATTCTCAAATCACTCTGTCATATACCTGAAACTAATATACTATATGTTAACTATGCTTCAATTAAGCATTTAAGATTGTTTTAGGTTTTCATGAATTTAGAAGAACCCATGGAGTTCTTGTTTTATTCTTTGCAAGAGGTAACCAAATTTTCATTCCAAAATTCTGATTCAAAAATGCATTCCTCAGTATGAAGACATCATTGAACCCAGAGGGAAAAAAGCTAATTAACTGTCTCATTGAAACACTCCTTCCTTTTTGGAGTCAACTGGGGACCCATGGACTTTGAGCCCATTGTCAAATGGTGTGTGAAAGAGATCCAAGTTCAACAATAAATATTATCAGCAATATAATAGTTTTCTCCAGCCCTCAGGGCCAAATGACCTGCATTTTAGCAAATTGATTTTGTTCATGCATTGTGTTAAACCAAGCAATTGTTTCCTATGGCATGCTTGAACCCACAGTTGCTCTGTCTATGAAATTCATGGTTGAATTGTCCAATTGCTGATTGCTATTCCCATTTGCTTTAATAATAGTCACTTCCTTCATCAGTAATGGGTTTTATATACAGTGCACAATCACAACCATTCAATGTCACCCATAAACATTTGATGAATTGTCTAATACAGTTATGAGAGTTGCTTATTTGGGACGCAGCTAGGGTAAGCCTTACAGAGTTAATGAGATGATGTACCATGGCATTAGGCAATGGACATTTCCCTCCCCCACATTAGCTGTATGTTCTCTTTTAACCAAGGACCCATTTATGTCATTATCATAATCTTCATCAACTTGTCAAGATAATGGAGGGCCCACTGAGTTCAGAGAAGGCCTCACATAATTCATGGAAATTTCAAGAACATAGATATAGAAAGGGTTTGGGAGCAACGGACAAATAAGATCTGCATGGAAAACAACACAGAAAGGGCTTTATAATAAAAATTTTGTCTTGGAATGGGTGGAATATGAACTCAGTTTTGAGGGAGTGGAAGGAGACTCATTCTCTGAAACCAGGAAGATACATCAGTGAACAAAATGCACAAAGACAAATCCAGGACAGAAAGCTGGAGGAAGAACAGATAATGATAATCTCAAGAGATGATAATCGAGGTCAAAATGAAAGCAAGAGAACTCTCAAGCCTGCTTTTGGCAAATCTCACATCTGTATTTGTTACAGATACGCAAGTCTGGGTTTTTGGGTGAGACAAGTTAATTTTGACACATGACTTGTTTTGATCCACCAGACTTGCTTAGCAATCAGACGAGGTTTATAATTACTCACCATCTTTCTGATGTGCAACAAGATGAAGCTGTGTGCACATTGATTTCTGACCAATAGAGCCTGTTCCATAAGTCTTCCATTAGATTAACCTCAAATGGCTGACATCACCATGTCGGAATCTTACCCAATGTAGCTATGAGTTAATAAGTTGATCCCCTGAAAATCAAGATGTGCTCTCCTTTTAAATTACCTTAGGACTAGTAGGGAATGTCAAATTCTTCTAGTTCAACACCTCATTCACTCATATACTCATTCATTGAACAAATATTTCTTGAAGACCTCCTCTATGCCAGATTAGGTCCCTGTTCCCAAGTCTTTACAGTGCAGCTGGGAACACAGGCACTGAATACTAAACTAATAAATTATTTCAAATGTGGTAACTATTAAGAAGAAAATAAACATAATAATAGAATTTCTGCAGAGAGGATAAGAGATTATCTATCTTAGATGGGTTGGGGTGATCGATGAAAAGAACTCTTCAAAGAGATGACATTTGAACTGAGATTTGGATGAAGACATGAAGTCACTTGAGGTGAGAGGCAAAGAAAACAACATGTGCCAAGGCCCTGAGGTAGGAACAAGAATAATCTGTTTGACAAAAGCAAGCGGGTAGAGAGAATGAGACTTCAGGATGCACTGAAGATGACAAACTCCCAGGGCCATAGCACTATATGAGTAACCAAGGAGGTAAAACAGAGGTTGGAGAGAAGTGACGTGCATAGTGGACTAGACAGACGATCCTGTAGAATAGTAACACTTGAGTGGTAGAAAAAAGAGGAGTAGGCCAAGAAATGGGCATATCTCAAAATCCAATGCCTTCAGTGGCCAGACACGTATCATAAACATGTGAAGCAAGGCTTGGTAAGAGACAGGGATTTGTGGGGAATGTAGGGACCTGAAGAATGCGTGACATACCTAAAAGCATTCAGACTCATTAAGAAATACTTGGCACGCAAAATAAAATACATATGAGGAGGTGAGCAGAGCCCATGGACCATCAATATGCAACAATGAACTGGAGGAAAAAGTAGGAAGCAGGCTGAGAAAGAGAAAATTCAATAGAGTATGATCTCACACAAGTCAGAGGTGAGCTATACATGTATTTCTATGAACAACACAAAAAGTTTGTTTTATTAGTCAGTGACCCAAATGCTGTAATACTAACAACAACAAGAATACCTCACACTATTTGTTACAGAACTTGCCTAACCTAAAAATAAAGGTAATCATCCAATGGGTCAGATTTGTAAAGATAGGAATCATAGAACTAAGTGGTCCCTCCAAGGACTGGATGTAGAGGTCCACCTGAAGAATCATGGCCATCTGTGCTTGCATAGATCCAGGAAAGGGAAGCTCCACCACCCCCCCCCCTTCACACACACACACACACACACACGCACACACACACACGGTACTAAAAATGTTTATCACTTTCTATCAATTTGATCTGTTGTTATGTGGCGCTGGTATCTGGCTCCTTTTAGCCTAGAAGTCCAAAATCTCCCCTCCCCCAACTCCCAGAGTCACACAGAGCATTTAATACTTTTCCCACGTACCAGCCCTTTATATATTTACAAACAGGGACTCTGTCACTGTCTTCCCTCTGCAAGTTTTCCTTTCTCTAAACAAAATATCCCCACCTTCAACTACTCCCCAGATCACTGTGTCCAGACTCTGCTATCCCAATCACCTTGCTGTGAACCCTCTCCAGTTTGTCACCATCTCTCCTAAAACAGCGCCCAGGGAGAACACCATATTCTTAGCCAATTTACAACCTAAGACTTCTTTAGGTATCATTTTCTATTTCCACAGCAGTAGGAACACAATTACATTTTATCAAGCTCAGTCTTCTGCTGTCCCTGTTCCCTACTCCCTACCCTTCATGGCAGTTTGTTTGTTGTAGTTCCGCGACAAATGCATAATCTAGAGTGAGTGCCCCTATCAGCATAAAGAATGCTGTACCTCATCACTCTATCATTCCTGATTAAGATCATTCAGTCTAATGTACATTATCTCTTGTACCAATAATGCTTGTGCAATGCTTCATGCTGCCTGTGCCACTTTCAAGACATTATCTTATTATGTACTCAAACTATATTTTTGTATAAAAAGGAAGATGAATCTGAGAAAAAGCAGTTAAAAGTAGAGAGAAAATTGGAAATCTGACCCTTGAAAAGAGTGTTGAATGGAAACATCCAATGACCTGACTTCAAATCCAAGCTCTCCATTTACCCACCAAATGCTAAGTTTTTAAAAACAAAAGTAATGATCATAAGAAGAGAAACACCTACCTATTAATAGATGCCTAGTATGTACCAATTCCTGCAATAAGCTTTTCAAGTACAGCGTGTCATATATTTCATATAATAGTCTTTTGAAGGGTATTAGCTCCATTTTAAAGATAAGAGAATTAAAAACAGAGCTTGAGTGACTTGTCCCAGGCCACAAAACTAGCAGGTGGCACTTGGGTTTAAACCTCACTCTTCTGGTGCCCGAAGTTCAATCTCTTCATAATTTCATACCACCATCTCCCTTAGTGGGTATTGTCTATACTGCATGCGACTTACTGGTTAATTGAAAAAAAGAAAAGAAGAGAACTCTTACAGTAATTCCTTCTCTTGGGATGCTTCTCCAAATAGGTAGGAGGCAGGAATATGTGCTGCCTCATCTCTGGGGCTAGAGATGCTGTGAAAGCAGGCACACAAGGGCAAAAGAGTAAGGAAGGAGAGAAAGGCCATGCACCAACCTCAGTGTTGGACATCGTGTCTCGAACTGGGCTGAAATGTAGCCCCATAGCTCCTGTCATGAATGCATTCAGAATATAAATAAGATTTCAAGGTGACAGTTCAGCCCAAGAAAACAGTGTTTTCAAGCACTTTTAATAACACTTTAGCAGTATTCACTTGTATATAAATCATGTGCTAATTTATTCATTAAAATAGCCTGTACTTGGCAACATTTTATTAACCTTAGTTTATGCTAATATGATCAGTACTCATATTTTTTTAAAAGGCATCTCCTTATAATTACTCCATAATTCTGATTTTCTTCCAACGCAAACTAAGCCCTTACTAACTCCAAGTCACATTCCACATCTAACGAAAATGAGTTCAAATTACAATATTATAGGATATAACTTTGAGAAAGCACAAATTTGGGAGAGAGACTATTCCCAAACCTAGCCATGCATCAGAATCTCCTGGGCACTTGCTTATGCTCTCATAACTTCTGATTTCGGTATGCCTCTGCAATCTACTGGGTCAGACTCTCTAGGGATGGTATCTCTGGAGAAATGAGATTTGCAGCAACCGGTCCAAAAACCAGTACTTAGGGACGGGTCACTAGAGCATTTCCACCCTGCACATTCCTCCTGCAGCTCTTGGAAAAAACAGGAAGCACAGTATAGTGAGGGACATCCCAAAAGCATGATCATCAGTCACCACAAAAAATCTAATAGATCCCAGAAAAATTAATTGTAAGTCTCATTAACTGATGACCCCTCAGTCTTTATTGTCAGGGTCTGGGTAGCCACTTTAATACCAGTTATTGCCAAGAAATACTATAATTTTTTTAAATGACACATAAATACAAAAAAATAAAACCCTAAAAATATAAAACCAGGTGGGGATAAACATAGGGATAGAGCCACATGATGAACAACCAAATTTTTAAAAATGTATTTTAAACATTGCTCTCCAGGGTTTAGAACAGGAGCGTCAAATAGGTGACAAAAATGGCACCTCTTTCTTCTTTGACATCTGTGGTCGACATTGTTAACCAATCACAACATTTGTCTTTGTTTCATCCAGAAAAGCCTCAAAACCCTTTCCAACCAAGCATCTTAGGGCACCACTGTCACGTGATCATTTGGGGAAAATACTTGCCCATCACTGGCTACAACAGGTAGTTAAACTGAAATTATCTTCCAATATTTTATACCAGAATAACCCTTATAGGCGATGTACCCCACAGAGTGAGACAGACCCCTGAAATTTCTCAGGTACATGAGGCCCTAGGACCAGATCACCTTGTTACTTCATCTTTGTAGAGGTTTCACATTTCTGTGTCTGAACGGAAATTTCCAGAAGTCAATTAACTGCTAAAGTGTTTATGATACATGGGCAGCACTCATTCAAACCAGCTGGTTTAGGGTAACAATAATTCAAAGTTTTGCTTTGAATAAATGTTAGGAGAGACAAGCTGAGTTCCAAAGCATCTCTAAATTAAATAGTATTTGACTAAAAAAAATAATATGTGAATCAGCTTGATTTCCATTGGTTGGCGGCACTACCGATTTTCTCCTATGGAGACTCTGGGCCATATTTCCAGACAATATTTAGTGTCCTCGTAAATGATAGGGCAGAAATCACAAAGACACTTGGTTTCTGCCACATTTACTTTGAAAAGGAAAATCACTATGATTCATTTGTCTTTGATTCCCATAATGGTCATTCCTGGTTCCTTGGCTTCTACTGCCACTTCCCGAGTCATATGGGGTGGAATCCCACTTAAGACCATATATCCAGGGTGACACCTGGTTCATCAGCTTGATTTCATCATACTGACAGCCTCTGTGATCAAATAGTAAGATCAGAGAAAACAGACCCACCTCATCATAGACGCTGTCATTCCTGTGAAAGTCTCCAGCCTTCCTTGGAAGAACGTGGACGTGAACATGCTAAAAACGTTCAAGAGAAAAAAAAAATGAAATGTGATTATCTCCTCGTATATTTCTAGACTTGACAGTGATGCTCCTATGAAGCCCAATTACTCAACATTGGTTCCTGCTGGATTATTTTTCAGAGGGAGATGATGTTCACCTTCAGTAACTGTATCTGAAATCTGTGGAGAACAGAGAGGCACAAAACAAGAGAGAACAACTTGGTGGCAAATATGAGAATTTGAGTGAAATGCCAGAGTGTTTTAGGGGGTATGTGGAATTATTCATAGTTGTCAGTCTTGGTTGTATTTAGCCAGCGCTTTCAAGTGACCGCATGGTTTAAAAGGTGACCATAGTTACTCTGAAAGTGACAAGAAATAAGAATTGGCTAAGAGAGAATTGTGTTAAGTAAAAAGCAAATAAATGAAGGTATTAAAGAGTGTGCACCATGTTTTAGAATCAAGGTTTCTAAATAAAAATCATATGAAAGTAATATAAATAGTCCTTACTTATTAAAGTTTTACTTACTATGGTAAGAACACTCTATGCTTAGCGTTTATCTCTTTTACTGCTCTGAATAATCCCATGAGGCAAGTTCTACTCTGACACCCACTTTGCAGATGAGGAAAGCTATTCCCAGGAAAGTCAAGGCCCCATGGGAGGCGGCAGAGTCAGTGCAGGAATCCAGGTCTTGTGATTCTTGCTCCCATGCTCTTCATGAGCGTTTTGGCTCATTCTGTGAGGCTGATCTATTAAACAGCCCGTGTCTCCAGTCTATGAAAGCACCCTGGTAATATACATAGCAATGCTATTATGCAGAGATCATGAATCAAGGCACACCGCATATCTAATTCAATATATTCTTCAAGGCTAAACTGCCATTTGAAAGTTTTACTTTCCAAATAGCCTCTATTGTACCTCTGCTCAAGTTAAACCTCATTTCTGCCCTTGAGCTATGTTCTTGTGTTTATTACAAACCGTGTGGAGGAACGTGAAAATGAAAAGCCTAAATGCAGAGAAGCTGACAAAGAATCAAACTTTGTCCCTGATCACGCCCACCCCTTTTTGATTATGGAGTTCAGGCTCTGAGCTTCCAAAGGGCCTCTGGAGAATGGGAGATTAAGTGTCTCTGTGGCTTTGCTGCAAAAGGAGGGGGAAAATGATATGCTATTAAGGCAGAGGCAGGGAAAAAGGTGGTCCAAGGTGAATGAACACAGAGAAGCTTCATGTCAGCCCCAGAGCACACTGTCCCCAAAGAAGGACATGTTATTGCCAGAATATTCTCCAGTCAACAATGAAGGCAGTCACAGATTGCTCAGCAACTGGGGCGAGTGTATACTTAAGTTACAAAGACTGTGTGAGCATAGGGAGACAAGGAGAATCAACAAATAAAGAAAAAAAAAATTGCAGACTACCCATCAAACAGTGTTAGGAGAAAACAAAGGAGGATGTGCCCAGGCTGAAATGTGCTGAAGGACACAGGTTGGCTGACTTCAAAGTGAGACCAGAAAAGTGCCACAATGTAAGGGAATAGCCCATCTTAGAAGGAGGCTTCACTCAAACCTTGCTTCCCATACCTGCAGCTCTCCTTTCCACCTTTCTTTCTTTCCCCTTTCCTTTCTTTCTTCCTGTTCTCCTTCCTTCCTTTCTTCCCTGCTCCCTTCTTATCTTCATTTCTTCTATCCATCACTCCATCCAACCACCCACGCAACATCTCCCTTGTATGTGTAATAACCAGGTATTCCAGACCAGTGTTGGGCAAACTACCCAATGCAAACCCTGGACCCACCACTTACTAGCTGCAGCCCCTGCCTCAAAAGGGCCTATATTTCCGTGTCCTCAGCTGCAGCAGAGAGTGCAACAGTCTCTACCTCACTTAGTTATTAAGAGGGATCAAAGCTAAGCCTGTGCTCAGCATGCTGTTTAGGACATAATTAGTACTCAACACATGTTGCTACAGCAGTATTACTTTTATTTATTTTTTTTATGTATTTTCATTATCATTGTTTTTAACCTTCAGACCAAGTAGAGATCACATTCAGGGACCAGATCCCATGCTAGCAAGGAAGATATTTAAGAAGCTCCTTGAATGGGGCATCGTTCTAATTCGTCTGCTGCTAGAGCTTGTCTCTCTTGCTTTGACTGCAGGTGCTCAAATCTGAGCATGCACCTGGGCCTGGTGAGACACCAGGGCCCCAAATGTGCATTTCTAACAAACTCACAGGTGATACCGGTGTTGCTGGTTCAGGGCCACTGTCTGAGAAGCACTTGATTAGACTGTCCATCCGTTTCTTGACCTCTTTCCTGCCAAATGCGACCAGAGGCACCACAGTCACTCACTGCTTTGTCTGCCCTATTGCATTATGGAACACCAATAAGTAAATGTTCCCCTGGCTTCCTGCACTCTGGTCATCCCTTATCCTTAGGGATATGTCTGTTGTTACGCACTAATGAAATACGACTGGCTATGAACTTATTCTTTTAGGGGAACCTCCTGGGTCCAGGTCCATCCATACCTGCTTTTCTTTACCTTCCTTGCCTAAATTTAGTGTTCAGGGCTACTCCATAAGTTCTGTTATCACCCAGTCCTGGAAATGCCATGCTTGATCATCAGTAACCACTTGGAATGTACTGTGACACTGATGACAACAAACAGCTCACTATGTAGGTGATTCTTCCCAAGGGCACAGACCTCACTCTACCCAGCCTGATATCTTGACATAAATTCTTAAGTGACAGACGGATCTCAAGATCCTGACAACCCACTCAACTCCTCAGAAGAGGGAAATCATGATAAAGCCAGCTCAAAACCTCACTGTTGTGAAGAAATGCCATTGCCATGGCCTTCTGGTAGAAGGCACTCTGATAAAAAACAAACAAAACCCCGTGGACAACACAGACACATCGGGGTATTTTGACATAACCTGTCCTTGGTGAGTTCATATTGAGCCTTGGTGATCACAACTTACTTCTTGAAGTGCCAGAAAAACTTCTAATTGATAAAGCACTCCAAAGTTGTGCCAGGATTTATTTTTCACTAGAGTTTAAATTTTGCTAGAGTTTCAAGCAGTTTAGCTACTTGAGTTAGAAGAATACTTCAGAAAATCCATAACCTGGTCTACACCAGAAGAGTTACCATGGTCAAGTAAAATTTCACAATGTTTATTAGCATATTAAGGTATCTGAGAAGAACCACAGTATATACATTTTATTAAATATGTTCAATTGCAGCCAAGAAACTTATTTAATAATGGAGATCTCAGGTCCTTATTTATAGAATATCTATTTATATTTTCTAATAGATATTCATGCAAAAATATTTATAACCAGGTGCCATTCTAGGAACCAGGAATATAGTAATTAACAAGTCCCCACCCCCATGAAGCTACATTCCAATGGGTGATGCAGACAATAAACAAGTAAATAAATATACAATTTAATTTCAGGTGAAGATAAGTGTTATGGAAAAAATATAGTGGGCAGAGCTTAAAATTCAGAATTGGGACACTTAAAAATTTGAAGTTTGGGAAAAAAAGAAAAAGGACTAAAGTTAAGGATACACTGAGGAAAGAGACAAATCAGGAGAGGGTAAATGTTAGAACTGAGTGAGGAAGGGATTTTAAGAAGGAGGGTATAATCATCAGTGTCAGTGCTGCAAAGTGAGGAAATAAACACTTAGCTGAAAACATATTCAACATCCTTAATCATTAGTGAAAGCAAAGCCACACTGAGATATTGCTTCATACTCAACAGAATGGCAATTAAAAAAATAAAATAAAAAGCAAGACAATAACAACTGTTGGCAAGAATATAGAGAATTAAAACCTTCATACACTTTTGGCGGGAACATAAAATGGCATCACTGCTTTGGAAAAAGAGTTCCACACTTCCTCAAAAAGTTAAACAGGGTTTTCATAGAACCCAAAATTCCATTCCTACGTATATACCCAAGAGATATGAAAACATATGGACACACAAAAACTTGCACATGAATATTTATAGAAGTATTAACCATAATAGTCAAATAGGGGAAACAACCCAAATGCCCATCAAGTAGTGAATGCATGAACAAATGTGGTATAGCCAGGTAATAGAACATGATTCAGCCATAAAAAGGAATGAAGAACTGCTAAGTCAAAGAATTATGCTAAATGAATTACAGTCCATGAGAGAAGTCATATATAAAAGGCCAGATATTGTCTGATTCCATGTATGAAATGTCCAGAATAGGCAAATCTATTGGGACAGAAAGTAAATTAGCAATTTCCAGGAAGAAAAACAAGGAGTAAGTGCTAATGGGCATGAGGTGTATTTTGGGGAAGATGAATATATTTTGGAATTAGATAGTCATGATGATTGCACAACTTTGTGAATATTCTAGAAAAAACATGGAACTGTACACTTTAAAAGAGTACATTTTATGGTATGTGGATTATACCTCAATAAATAAAGCTGTTATTTATTTTTTTAAGTTTATTTACTTACTTAATTCTTTCTTTCTTTCTTTCTTTCTTTCTTTCTTTCTTTCTTTCTTTC
>NC_064816.1:26572226-26674401 GCF_023721935.1 Panthera uncia
TTCTTTCTTTCTTTCTTTCTTTCTTTCTTTCTTTCTTTCTTTCTTTCTCTCGAGAACATGAGCAGGAGAGGGGGAGAGAGAGAGGGAGAGAGAGAATCCCAAGCAGGGTCTGCACTGTCAGCACAGAGCCTGATGTGGAGCCTGAACCCATGAAATGCAAGATCATGACCTGAGCCAAAATCAAGAGTTGGACATTCAACCTACCGAGCCACTCAGGAGCCCCAAAGCTGTTATTTAAAAAAAACAAAACAAAACTGAAGTGGATTTAGGAGAGAGGGAAAGGTGAAGAAAGGGAGAGACATAAGAACAGAAAACTTTCCAAGGAAAAGGAGTCTTGCAAAGAAATCAATAGCAGTATCTGCAGAGGAGGAAGAAAATCACTCTTTGGGAAATACTGGTTTAAGTTTCCTAAGCCTACTAATTTCTACAATTATTATTATTATTATTATTATTATTATTATCGTTATTATCTTTAGTAGTAGAAATTGTCATTAGCATTTATTGAAAGCTCACTACATGCCAGTCCCTGGGATGATTTATATACTTTCAGGGAAGTCTTACAATACTCCCAAGAGATGGGGCGCCTGGGTGGCTCATTAGGTTAAGTGTCTGAATTCAGCTCAGGTCATGACCTCACAGTTTGTGGGATTGAGCCCTGCAAGGAGCTCTGTGCTGACAGCTTGGAGCCTGTGGTCTCCTTCAGATTCTGTGTCTCCCTCTCACTGCCCCTCCCCTGCTCACGCTTTCTCTCTCTCTCTCTCTCTCTCTCTGTCTCTCAAAAATAAATAAACATAAAAAATACTCCCAAGAGGTAATTAATAAATACATTTATCATTTCCAGTTGACAAAATAGACCCCAAGAGGTTAAGCAACTTGCCCAAGCTCCTGCAGAGAGTGACCAAGAGCTGAAATCTGAATCCAAGACTGCCATGACACCATCTCTTAGGAGACCACCCTGCTTCTCCCAAATATTCGTACCAGATATAAGGACAACTCTTTGCTATGGCTCTCAAGCTCCATGATTTCTCAGTAATGTCTTTGATCACATCTGCAAGTCCTTTGGGCATCAAAGAATAGAAGTGGCCTTTCCCTAGAAACTTTAATTCACTTAAAACAGTGTCATCTCCTGAGCTCCATTTTTACCTTACTCGTTCCTAGTTGGGAGCCATCCCCAATATAATATAAACTAAGTTGCTCAATGCCAAATCTTTTCTTCCACTCATGTATTAAATTTAAGTATTTTGTACCAAGCAGTAGATTCATCCTTTCCTGGCTCACACACTTGAGCACATTTTAGCTTTAAAAGCCCTGTTATCTCTAGCTTTTTCTCCAAGTGTGGGATCTGAGTTTTAATACCCTGACAACATTTTTATAAGTCCTACTTCTTTTGCACTAAGGCACTTCTCCTTCCATCCTGTTGAACACATCTACTTTACCTCATATTCACCTGAGGATGGTGGGTGTTATCATACTGGTGTCTTTTGCCCTTGTCAGAATATAGTGCAGTT
The DNA here is from genome assembly GCF_023721935.1 of Panthera uncia. Classification (NCBI taxonomy): domain Eukaryota; kingdom Metazoa; phylum Chordata; class Mammalia; order Carnivora; family Felidae; genus Panthera; species Panthera uncia. The sequence continues at coordinate 26,573,735 of NC_064816.1, forward strand.
TGGTTTTAAGGGATACAAGCAAGCGGAAAGGGCAGTGAAGGCTAGAGAGCTACCCTGCTCCATAACTAGGGTCCTGCCGCCACCAGCTGCTCCCGCATGAACCCCCTCCCTCAGATCAATGAGTGACCTTAGAATGCAAATCTGATTCTAAAGAATAACAAAAACCACTGCAGGTAATGGGCAGAGATACTTTTACCCTTCTAGTAAGTCCACATCCTAATTCCTGAACTCCTGCGTAAGTTGTTACATGGCAAAGGTGAAATTGGCTACAGAAAGATTAAGGTTGCTAACCAGTTGCCCTTAAAATAGGAAAAGTATGGGTGATCTTGGATATTCCACCTGGGCTCAGGGTGACCACAAGGGTCACCTTAAAAGTGGAAGAGGGTGACCATCATCAAAATTTAAAACCATGTGCTCCAAAGAATACCATCAAGAAACTGAAAAGTCAACTCAGAGAATGGGAGAAAATTTTTGTAGATCATATATCTGATTGGGCACTATATCCAGGACACATAAAGAACTATGAAAACTTAATGAAAGACAAAATTCTAACTAAAAAACAGGCAAAGTAGGAACATTTCTCCAAAGAAGATGCATAAATGGCAGCAAGCACCTGAACAGAGCCAGCAGGCCACCCTGTTAGAAGGACTTTCCTGAGAGCCAGCCTCTTTCTCTGTCTTCCCAGGAGAGGCAGATGACAATACTTCAAATCAGCACAAGTAAGATTCCCCAGCATGAAGCATGCTACTAGTTAGGGGGCCATATAATTTATTGTCTAAAGTGGGGCTTTTAAGAGTCAAAGAAGGCACTATTCACACTGCACTGGCCTGTTTAGGACAATAGGCCTAACTCTGAGCTGTTCCAAATAAACCCAGACATACATTCACCCAAATACTAGTTGTTCAGTTGGGAAGGACAATGGAGTAGCTAGATGGATATGACATCCCCTCAACCTGCCTTATAATTTCAGCTCTGCTACTATGATAAATTGGGTGACCCTGATTTTGACCCAGATTATATAGTTAAGCTACTTGAATAGGAGGGGGTGGAGAAGCCCAGAACTTCTTTTTGAAACAAAAAAAAAGGGGGGGAGGAGTTCCTAATTGGTGAAAACAGGATGTTTTGCCTTTTGGAAGTCTGGGAGGAGTAGGAGGTGGACATCGAAAATCTATAGTAATTTGAGAATTTGAATCTGTGGAGGAAGCGAAAGCAATGAAAGACTGGAGGCAAAATAATGGGGAGGGGACTGTGTTAACTCCTCATGCCCAGATGTTTCTCTCCACATGGCAGTCACTCTACTGCCATTCTTAGTAAAGGAAAATGGAAGAAGCCACTTGAAATGTAATTGTCTCTTGCTGTTCCTGTTTGGGCCTATTATGCAAACAGTAGGAAGATTTCTCATTTTGTTCTGTTTATTGCAGTAGGATTATAAACAGAAAAAGGAGGAGAGGTTCTTCCAGCACCTGCTTTCTTAATTGATAGTGATTTCCTTGCCCCCAAAAGCGAGTGGTTTTTAAACAACATAGGTACTTTCTGCTGTGCAACATCACTGTTTTATAAACACCTCATGAAGACAGGAAAGGTGGTAGAACCAAGCAATAGCTCCCATTTCCTGCTTGGGGTGAACACTGCATGTCGGTCACCTTATATATTTCTTCCATTTGCAATCAAGGCTTTTATTTACAAAGACAAATGATAGAAAAGGCAAATTTTCTTCCTGTGGGCCCTGTTTTTGTGAGCGATGGGTTACGAAGTTGTTCTCCTTTTTATCTGTTCATTTTGTTCTGAATTTTAGCAGAAGGGCTCCTTAAAACAAAGAACACAAGAGAAATCTCATATGATCCAGTGCTTGGCTTTAGAGATAAGCCACTCGTGCTTGTGGTGCAGAAGATGGGGGAAAAGTGATTGGCAAAACAGATGCATTGACACCTGCTCATGTTTGTTCAGTTCTCTGACCTGTACTTGTGAAAGAGAAATTGAAGAAGAACCTGACCATTATTTCCATGTTCTGAGCTTAAAGCCAAAAGGGAAAGACACATGCCCAGGCTCTCAGAGTGCAGTGACACTCTATAAAGCATGAGATTCCAGCATCTTGCGTTTATTTGACTTGAAAAGACCTTAATTTTTAGAAAATTTTAAATTTAAAGCTGTCTGGTCGCTAAAAGCTCCTTTAAACTCTCATTGTGGTTTGGAGCCATACATCATCAAAGCCATGATGCTTAGATGATGTACTGCACCCATATATCATGAGAGCACTGTCCCTCTCATGATATATTATTATAACTCACAATTGGAGCACCACCATTGATATATGGCTTAAAAACACAATTGTTAAGCCAAAAAATTCTGCAGGGTCTCCACATATTCTGGAAGTATTTTGTTTTGTTTTTGTTTTTTTAACTGAATTGGCTTTTTAAAAAATTTTTTTTCTTAAAGTTTCTCAACTTAACTGGAGAGTCTGGACACCTGAAAAACACTGGGTTTCTTCTGTTTCCTAAAAGGCATACCAGTTGCTTCAGCATTGCTGAAAGTCTAAAGGAAGGAACTCATTGACAGGAGGGTCAAAAACCATCACTGTGCCTGTGCCTTCTGACAGACTACCAATTTTATTCTTGAGTTGGCTGGGCCCTCAAGGTGTCCTCAAGGCCCTGTGAGCAGGAGTACTTCCAGTGACATTTATTTTGGAACTACAAACCAATACTTACCAAAGCAAGTATGGCAGAATCCATCCATAAAGAAAAAAACAGGCTTTGGGGTTGTTGATGGTTCAGAATAGGATACATTTAGCAAGGCTTGCTTCAGAACCAACCACACCTTCTGGTTTAGAGTAGAAGAAGGTTGTCAAAAACATTTTCAGGGGGTGCCTGGGTGGCTCAGTCATGATCTCAGCTGGATCTTGGCTCAGGTCAAGATCTCATGGTTGTGAGTTCAAGTCCCACATCTGGCTCTCTGCTGTTAGCACAGAGCGTGTTTCAGATCTTCTGTCCCTCTGTCTTTCTGCCCTTCCTGGCTCATATTCTGTCTGTCTGTCTGTGTGTCTCTCTCTCGAAAATGAACAAACACTTAAGATAAATAAAGAAAACTGTTCAGGAAGAAGAAAATAGGATGTATAATCACTACCCTTTAAAAAGTTGACAAACCCAAGCAATATTGATAAAACCATGATAAACCATGCAAATATGATAATTTTAATGTCAATAGGGTCTGCTCATGCAACAAGACAAATGAAACTCCAGGTAGACTTATTTGAGGACAAAAAAAAAGTCTTCCCATTAATCCACACATGCAAGAGTTCTGTTTGCTGCTGAGCAGAGAGAGTACATTACTGACAATTCCAGTAAAATGATTTTCAAGAGATACAAAGAATGTTTAAGGACTTACCACCTTTGTATTTTATCAGCAGTTGTTGTAGTTGTTGTGTTTACAGTATGTATCCTTGGTAGGAAAAATTACATAGTGATCCTTCCTACATATGGCATTTCTTTCCTGTTCCTTGTCTCCCATTTCCTCCCAATTTTTAAGAGCCAGTTTAAATGCCTACCATCACCTCCTTCAGACTCACCAGGGGTCTTCTGATTCATTGTAGGCATCTCAATGACTGCTTTGTACTGTTAAGAACCATTAATTCCAGGTGCCTCTCTTCTATTAGTCTGGAACTCTGGAATATTCCTGACTGTACTTTTCTCCTGATTATTTCCTTCCCCCAATCCCACATTCCATATTATGTAAATGCTTGGTAGATGGATGGGTGAATGGATGGATAGATGGATGTGTGGGTAGGTGATTACAAACTGTTCTTAATTTGTTAGGTTGTTTTAGAAAAAAAAGAAAAAAAGAAACCTCATACACACAGATTCTTTTGGCCACTCTTGTCTTTTCCCTCTGCTTCCACATACAAGGATATGGCCTGTGCAGAGCCATTACGATTACATCGCACATTACTTTCTTTCCCATTGCATTTTTTTTTTTTTACAAAAGTGTAAGTTTGAAGGTCTTGTCTTTCCAGCTTCATATAAGTGCTTTTTAAAAACTCCTCAAATATGCTTGAGTGTCTGGAGCAAATAGCTCATCCTGAAAACAATCAGCCTTGCACGGACTGCCAAGGGGATGTATTCTTTGCTCAGCATTAACTTTAATAAGAGTTACTATGGTTCTCTCTCAGGAGAAAAGAAGAAACCCACCCTTTCTTTAGATAGCTTGTGACCTTGACAAATTAATTCTAGGATGTTCTCTTTGCTACAAAGAGTATCTAGAATATGTTGTTTTTTTTTTTATATACACCATATCAGAACATTAATCCACAGAGTTATTCCCTCTGGGTATTTTTCTGTTGGGTATACAATAAAGGATTTGGATGCAAATGGAACAATTATGGCATTTTTCCTTGTCTTACTCATTCTGTGACAAATGCACATTGCTTTACTGTTTGCCATACACATAATTACAGTTCTTTAATTTATGTTTCAATAAAATGTATAATAATAAACGTTTACTGCTCCATGAATAAACATTCAAATGAAGCCTCTAATGGAGGTTACATGTTTCGAAGCAGCTCTGTGGCTTTCTAGAAATCTTGCCCTCTACTTAATGAGCATCATTTCCATAATCTGTGCATTATTGCTTAAGCTTCCCTTTAGGAATATTTTACAAAGCAAAAAAAAAAAAAAAAAAAGAAGTGAAATATTATCAGTCCAAAGGGAAAAAAATGTTAAGGGGATTAGCAACTTGTCCTGTTAAAGGGACAGGACAAGCTTTCATGTCCCTCCAGAGATAGTGACACAGTAATTATGGAAATCGTGCTTCCTAATTATCTCACTAGCTGAGTGCATCACTACTATAGTTTTCACCTTTAATATCTGGTTTAAATAAAAGTGATGAGAAACCCAGAAAGGTCAGCCATGAAGGGCAATCTTGTGTTATTTCCATTTCTAGTGCTAACAGAGAGACTAGGAAGTAGACCTATAAATTCACAGGAGGTCAGGAGACCACAACATGTAAACTTCTGGGTGTGAAACAGACACACAGTCTGAGTATCAAATAGTCACCCAGAAGTAACTGAATCTAGACAAGATCCTAAGTTGGGTTTCAAGTTGATGGTGTCATGCATTATTTTCAATATGAGTTATTTTTTAGGAAAATTACTTAATATAATTTTATGTCATTATCATTTCAAAGGTTAATCTATTTCAAATAATTTTTGCAAATTGTGTTCCAAAAAGCAGGTGCTTTTTAAAAATAAATGAAGCATAATGATACTTTTCTTTCCCTTCGTCCACCAGTGACAACTAGGTTGTTTAACTAGAGAGAGAGAAAAAAAAAAAAACAAAACAAGGTGCCAGATAAAATCAAGGAACAAAGATGTGCTGCGGTATGGTAAGATCCAGACACTTAGCCTCTGCAGGAGGGTGATGAACCACATCAGTTCACGACCTGTCAGTCTGCTTTGTTGGTGGGCTGGCACACTATTTAAGCGTTGTCAGGAAGGAATCATTTTACATAGTTAAAAGTCATGTTTCTTTAGTATGAAAAAATATCTCTGTGCCTGCATGCAACATTTTGAGACTTTGCTGTTCATTTAACGTAGGAACAGCAGCAAGCAGGGAAGGGTTCCTAAGTGAAGCCCTCCTTCTCCCACCATTTTGTGATTTTCTATGAATAATGAGTTCCTTGCTTTAAATGTTACTGCAAAATCTTTCAAAAGAACATTCTCTTCCCTTAACATGAGTTGAATACAAGATTTTCACCATTTCAATATGGCTATTTTCACATGCGACTTCAACAAAATAAAACATTCAGCATAAATAGATTTAGTGTGATCCAAATTTTATCATATTTCTCCCTTGGATTTTTTTTTTCACATTCCACTCTTCTCTTGGTACATATGCTTTCTTGTTTTCTAATGTTCCTGAATTAACAAATTAGGCAGAGCCATCGTTTGGAGGGCTACATTTTCCTTCTAATTCAAGTGAGCAGGTATCGATTTTGGAGTCATGCTTTTAGAAATGAATCCTCTTTTAGGATGGGCCAATTCTCAACCTACGGAGCTGCTAAGTGGAGCTGCTACTTCCTACAAAAGTTCTACTCAGATACTCTGTAGAGATCATGAACTTCATAAATGAGATTCTTTTCAAAGTAATCATTGTGAAATATACCAGAAAAAAGCACCCTCACCCATCTCTCTGCAACCCACGAGTACTGATTTGATAGCTCAAGACAGGATAAATGACTCCGATTAGGCCAATGATCCCCAGTTTTATCGGGACCTCCTAAATCATATCTCAGTTTGGGTCTAAAATGATGATACTAGGAGCATCCGGAGGGCTGCATATCATCTCAGCCTGGCTCCCACACAAGGAGCCAGGGAGATTTGTGGGACCCTGTCTGGTGGCTTTGAGGCACAAACTATGAATACTGCTAAGGCAATAATAATAAAAAAAGGAAACAGGCAGTGGGGAAAGCCCTGGGACTATCCCTCATTTTTCTCATAATATACTTCATTGTTCAATGAGACAGAGTGATTCCATAGGCAGTGCCCGGAAATTAGATAATATGAGAAATCAATAATGTTTCCTTTCCTGGGTGATTTCAGCAACTGAGGCCCTGGGATTTATGTTGACTCAACTTTTTTAGTCCAGAATGGGACACTTGCTCGCGTCAGTCTCCATGGTTCAACACGGACTGGCCATTAATGGAAGACACATTGCAGCATGTCATTTGGTCCCAACCCTCCCACAGGGAGGGAACTGCAGTGGGGTGTTAGCAGTGGCTCCCATTTGCCAGGAATCTGACTGCAGACCTGAGATTTACGGTGGTGGAGCCCTTTGAGGAACACTTAGCATAAATGCTCCCTCATGGCATGGGTCAGAATTGGTTGTACAGGCAGTGAAGTGAGGTGAACAGTTGATGATGATTGTCCTGTGCCTTCTAATCTTCAAAATTAACTTTTGGTCAAAAAGGGCCATCCAATGGCTGACTATCTTGTAGCACATAAAGAAACAAATGTCAGGCTGGCATTGGCTTAGGACACTGTGGGTCCCTGGCTGCTGCCAGCGTTGGCTTCATTCATTAATGTGATGAACCAACAATTCATCTTTTAAGATGAATTATGCAAGCAGGCCACACCAGGCTCATGTATGTGAAAGTTGGGAATCACGTTTTGCTCCTGAGAAACGTCACATGTCCATCAGCAGATAGTCAGTCCAAGGAAGAGGGCGTCACAGATAATGGTGAATGTGTATGTCTTAGAGCCGGTCTAGGTTGTAAAGTGCTTTCCATGAACATGCAATCACCACGTCTAGACTCCGGGGCAGGCATAGATTTCACATTAAGCCTAGTGACAGAAGGTTCAGGTCCCTAGCACTACGTGGTATGTTAACGAAGCACACATTCTACAGCTGGACCCCCCGGGCTCAGTTCCTAGTCCTGCCACTAACCAGCTGTGGAGCCTAGCCTAAACCAGTTACTCACCTTGGAGCTTCAGATTCCTCCTCCATAAAACAAACACCCCCACAGGGTTGTTGTGAGGATTGAGTGGGTTAGTATTACAGAGTACTAATATTTGGAACTTAGTAAGCACCATGTAAGTGCTCGCCAGCTATCACTGCTGCCACTGCCATCACCACCTCTACAACTGCCACTTGGCCTCAAAAATTCTTATCTTTTTAAATTAAATTTTGAAATGAATATTCATTACGTGAGTCATCTTAGAACTCTATTTTAAGGACTTTAAGCCATTAAAAACAATTCTGTTGAAGCAAATTCTATAAAACAGACAGAAGTGGAACCATTCTCCGGACACCATTGTGTGACCCCACACACATATCCTGGGCTCCTAAAGCCCTGGAACTTCCCTAGAGCACAGTGTGAAAACCATTACTTTCAACCCACTGGGAAGTGAGACCAAAAGCAGAGAAGTGGGTGCCTCTCCCCTCAGGTTACAAATACTCAGGCAGCAGAGCTTAGTGATTAGGAGTGCCAAGCTCTAAAGTCAGATACCCATTCCACCCCTCACTTCCCCTTCCCCAGGGATCTTGGGAAAGTTGTTTTACATGTAAGCCTTGGTGTCCATATTTATAAATGCAGATAAGGAAGTACCTTCTTCAAAGGGCTGAGAGGATTAAATGAGATAATACATGGAAAGCCTTCCCCACATCTCCTGTCACCATAAGGAAATGTACAAAAAATGTGAGCTGCTCTTCTGGTTATTACTACTTGGGTGTCCGCTCAAGTGTTACCTCCTGTGATAGATGGAATTTTTGTGTGCCCCTAAAATTCGTATGCCGAAATCCTAACCCTATTTCCTAATGTGATGGTATGAGGAAGTGAGATCTTTGGGAGGTAAATATGTCACAAGGGTGGAGCCCTCATGAATAAGATTCCTGCCCTTATGAAAATACAGGAGCCAGTTTGCTTACTGTGGCCACCTGCAACCAGGAAGTAGGCTCTCACCCGACACCAGCTCTGAGGGCACCTTTATCTTGGACTTCTCAGCCTCCAGAACAGTAAGAAACAAATGTTGCTGTTTAAGCCATCCAGTCTATGGTGTCCTATTATAGCAGCCCAAACTATGATACCTCCCTAGTGAGGACTTAGTTCTTTTATATAAAAGAAGCCCCATTATTACACAGTCTCTCCTCTTTCCCTACATGAAATGGCAATCTATATTTGTTTACATTTTCTTTTTTTAACTTTATTTATTTTGAGAGAGAGAGAGAGAGAGAGAGAGAGAGAGAGAGAGAGAGAGAGCGCGCAGCAGAGGGAAAGAGAGAGAGAGGGTGAGAATCCCAAGCAGGCTCAGGCTATCAGTGCAGAGCCCCAGGTGGGGCTTGATCTCATGAACTGTGAGATCATGACCTGAGCTGAGATCAAGTCAGGTGCCTAATCAACTGACCCACCCAGGCACCCCTACCTGTTCATTTTTTGACATATCCACAGCTGGGATCCCATTTCGTGAAATCATACCTGGCACACAGTCAATAGACATATGGAGAATGGATAGGTTAAGAGAAATAGGAGGAAGAGGAGAGAGGAAGCATCCCAACTCAATGTTCAAGAGATCACAGGAACTCTACTAGACCTGAATCTAGGAGGTAGAAATCTGTAAAGCAAAAGCAAAAGCAAAACTGATGGTATATACTTATGTGCATATAATTGTATAAGGTGATTGTTCTGAAACTGTCAACTACACTCTTAGCAGTAGGGTAGTTGCTCTGCTATGAAATCTCAAAAAAGGTAGGGGGAATGGGTGAATCAAATCAACTTGGGGTGAGCCACAATGAAAGTCCTGCCAAAGATATAAGGATGTCACTGGGACACGAATATCCTCACTGGCTTCGTCCCTATTTTTCTCCTAAAAATGGCTCTACATTGTGATTGTGTAGTCTCTCTCTCTCAGAGCTGGCTTTATTTTGTCCATGCAAAAGTCCGCCATATATTCTCTTATATCCTAAAATATTTTGTAGCCTCCTGCCAATGGGTATTGTGCAGTTACACAACTACAGCTGGGATTCCTCATCAGTTTTAGGTCTACTTTGAGGACCTGTGTAATATTTGGACTCAAAATGGGATCACCCATTGGAGAGAGCCTATGAGGCTCAGGACTATACTCCATGCACCATGCTGTCATGACCTCTGTAAGGGCTACCAGAAACCCAGGAGAGGAAGGCACACACCATGACGGGATGCAGTGAGGGTAAGTGCCCCTGGGCTCCCTGATATCCCCAAATGAGATATGGTGTGGCTGGTTAAGGGGAGAAGGACTATGGTGAAGTAAGGTGGCTGAACTGGAAATGGTTGGGAATTGGGTGCATGTAGGGGGGAAGCATGAGACACCATGTTACTTTTGAGAGCACTGACTCTCAACTTCCAAGAGTTTTCCCTCAACTGTATCTCTAGAACAGTCAGTAAAAGCCCGTCAGGCCTTGGGATCTGAATTCTTCTCATGATCTCTGTCTTGTTTCCTAAAGTGGCCTCAGTTAGAAGGGGTGGATACTGGCAAACCATTCATACCGCTGTCACTGGGGAGGCTATAGTATCTTGACAGAGGGACTCCAGCTGCTCTAACTATTTCAAGCCACACTCCAGGCTGTGTTCCCCTCCACTTCTCTGAACCCCTTATTCTGGTTGCATCCATATTTAGCCTCTCATCCTAAATCCTACAGGCAGCCCCTTCAGCTCACAGGCAAACATCAGCCTCATCCTCCATCTTTTCAGAGATCTTTGGAAACCATATCCCATGCCTCTTCCATGAACCACCCTCTTGCCAACATTCCAGTGCTCCAACTTGATGCCCTAAACCCAGCCTGAGCCCAGATCTCATCTTCACCTCCTAATAGGCCTAGGGATGACTTTTATGAGATTGATGGCTAATTATTTAACCAAGAATGGGATGGCCAAAGGCAATCAAAGAAAGCTTATTCTTGAATAAAACAGAACAGCAATTCTCCTTTCTCCAAGAGAACTCACTTGGCCATTCCTCCCAAACGGTGTTTTCTAGGACCAGCTGCCTCATTCCACTTCTCATCTGTAGCAACTCCATTCTCAGCTAGGACTCCCCCTAGGTGGCTCTGCCTCAGAGACTGCATACTTAAACTGGTTGCAACCAGAATGCTGAGCCCACTATTTGGAGCAGGGACCTGCCCTCCTATTATACTAGTAACAAGAAAAATAAGGCATCACAATAAATCCATGGGTGCATCTCTGAGAGCACAGATTTGTTCAGATTTCACTCCTTGCTTCAGAAACTCTTGCAAAAGGCAAGCAACAAAGCAGAAAATGGCAACTGCAGGGAGACTGGGGCTCAGGGCTTAGAAGAGAATGCTGGCGAGCACCAAGCATTTTCAGGTTGACAGAAGTCAAAGAATTTTTTTAGGACTGGGATCAAAGGGAGATTAGGCAGCTGGATAGGAAGCAGACAAAGAAATATTCTCAACTTCAAATAAATCAGCATGGAAATTGGAGGATTTATATCTTGGTGATGGAAAAGGGAGAAGAACACTAACACCTGTTCTATTTGAAATGCACCGCCCACCCTTCTCCCAGCCTTTCTCTGCATGGAAGACAAAGAGAGGGACCCTTGGGGACCTTCCCTTCAATGAGAACCATTGAATGCAAGTGGAAATCAGAACAACTCCATTTTCCTTGGCTAATTACAGAAGCCACTTTCCTGCCACCTGGGTACAGGCATCAGTGCTGTCCTGGAACACCTGTCATACTTAACAGTGGCTTTTCAGAATGTTGCCACTCTCTCAAGTATGAAGACCAGCCCAGGAGAGGGGGAAAGCTCCACCACAGAATTCCTCTATACCCAAATATCCTTCTTTTGCTGCACAGATGTCCTGGCTCAACAGAACTTACATATCCCGCAAAGCCACAAGCAGCATCATGAAGAAGATGGTGGGACAAATGTGGCTCTGGAGCTGGACTGAATGTATTTGAATCCCCATCTCACCACTTACTCTCTGTGTGACCCAGGGCAAGCTATCTGACTTCTCCATGCCCCAGTTCCCTGGTCTGCAAGATAGACATAACATTTTATAAATCTCATATCATTTTCCCCTTTGAGAATTAGGAATAAATTACAGAAAATAAATACTCAGCAAAGGCTTAGTGTACAGTAGGTACTCTTTAAATGTTAGTTATTGTTATCATTTTTATTTCATTGCCAACTTAAAAAAATATTTTTCACACTGAGATAATTATAGATTCAAAGGAAGTTGCAAAAATAGAAAGATCCTGTGCAGTGTACCCTTCACCTAGTTTCTCCAAGTATTGAACAATGGCATATGGACAGCACCACACAGCTACAGTACAACATCAAGTGAGGAAATTGACACTGGCACAATGTGTGTATAGTTCAAAGTCATTTTAGCACATGTGTAGACACATAAACACCACTGCACTCAAGATACAGAACAAATCCATGAAGGCAAAGATCTCCTTTGTGCCCTCTTATAGTCACACTCTCCCCTACTGCCTGTAACCCCAGGAACCACTAATCCATTCTCTGTCTCTATAATGTTGTTATTTTGGGAATGCCATATAAATGGAATCATATATTATTTAGCCTTTTGAGATTTTTTTTTCCACTCAGCTCTTGAGATCCATCCATGCTGTTGCATGTATCAGTCATTCATGCCTTCTTATTGCTGAGTAGTTTTCCACAGTAGGGATGTACCAGTTTGTTGAACCACTCACTTACTGAAGGATCTTACCATGTTGTCCAGTTTTGGGCCACTCTGAACATTCATATACAAGTTTTTGTGTGCACATAAGTTTTCATCTCTCTGGAATAAATGTCCAGAAGTATAATTGCTGGCTAAGTATGTTTGGTTTTTATATTCTCACCAGAGGGATTCAGTTTCTCTACAAGCTCACCAGGTATTCTGTGATGTCACTTTATCTATTCTAATCTGTGTATAGTGATAAGTCATTGTGGTCTTAATTTGCATCTCCCTGAGGGCTGTGAAGCTGGCATCCATCTCCTTACTTTAGATGAAAGAATGAACACCAGGGGTGATACTGTCCCCAGACATGGCTGGACTGGCCAGGGAACACTAAGACCCAGGCCCAAGAGATAGGAATGCCTATGTGTCATGTAAGGTAACATGAAGAAATGTAACTCCACTAGCTGATGCACGTACAGTGAGTTTGAGGATGGACAGAAAGCAAAGCAGCACTATCCTGAACTCAGAGGCACCAGATACACATAATGATATCTCTAACAAACAACAAAGATATTTTGCATACTTCAATTTTTTTTGTGTGTGATGGAACAGACCTCCTTAAGACCAGACAGAGTAGCACCAGAGGCAACTAAGTAACATCTATTAATATGACTTCATGAGCTGGGGCGCCTGGGTGGCTCAGTTGGTTACGCGTCTGACTCTTGATTTCGGCTCAGGTCATGATCTCAGGGTTCATGAGTTGAAGCTCCATGTTAGCTTCTGTGCTGACTGCACAGACTCCTTTTGGGATTCTCTGTTTCTCTCTCTCTCTCTGCCCCTCCCTGCTCTCTCTGTCTCAAAAATAAAATGGAAACAAGCATTTAAAAAATAAAATAAAAATGTGACTTTGTGGGTCTCTAATCAATAGCATCCACCTTGTCAGAGGACCCCTGTCCTAAATTTTGCCCTTAAAAAACCCCACTTGTAAGCCATTGAGAATTTGAGACTTTAAACATTACCCCTCCCTTTCTCCAGGTGGCACATCAATAAATAACCTATTTTTCTCCACTGAAAAAGCTCCATGCCAGTCTTTCATTGACTTGCTGTGCATCAGGTGGACACGCTCTTGTTTGGTTTTGTTACAGCTGGTGATGTCAAACATCTTTTCATGTGCTTTTTTGCCACATTATGTCCTTGTCGATGAAGTATCTTTTTATGCCTTTTGTACATTTTCTAATAGAATTTTTCATTTTTTCTATTACAGCAGTTTGAGTGTTCTTAAACATTCTAGATGAGACTTTTATCAGTAACTTTGTAAATTTCAGGACTCCTTCCTTGGTCCCTTCAGCTGGAGATCATCTCTTCTTTCCTTAACTTTTTAAAAATATTTTTTAAAGTTTTTAATTTTTTTAATTTATTTTGAGAGAGAGAGAGAGAGAGCATGGGAAGGTCAGAGAGAAAGAGAGAGAGAGAGCGAGAGCGAGAGCGAGAGAGAGAGAGAGAGAGAGAATCCCAAGCAGGCCCTACACTGTCAGCACAGATCCTAATGCATGGCTCGAACTCAAGAACCCTGAGATCATGACCTGAGCCAAAACCAAGAGTCAGACACTTAACCAACTGAGCCACCCAGGTGCCCCTCTTTCCCTAACTTCTTTTCCAGAAGGTTCACTTCCGATCTTTGTTTCTATCTACTTTGGCTCTTCCATAGGCAGAATTTCTAGCACGCTTACTCGTCTATATGTGTACTCCTCAGTGCCTTGCCAAGAGGTGGGCACTAGCTGGCAGTTCCATTAATGTCCACCAAGTGACTAAATCAAAGATACCTGGATTTTCATTCAGTTCTCCAACACCTTGGTCTGAAGCAGAAACCATGGTTAACAGGATTATAGAGATTTGGGATAGATGTAATCATTTAATACCATAGAAAGGATAACTAATTACAAGAACAAATACACACATTCAGATGTGTTAGTGATTAATTTCTCCTGGGCTCCTACATTTCCAGATAACAATGCAACACAGTGCCATTTATTGAAGAGTATCTATTTATGCCAACCTGTGACTCACATTTGGCTAATTAAGCACACATGCATTTCAGAACGTGTGATCTGTGGGCTGTGTTTACATATGAACATCATATTCAAAACACAGGCGATTGCTTAGCACCTCTAACCTATTTCTAGCCTTACATTTAATTAGTGAGAGTTGCTGAGTAGAATGGAACTTGGAATTAAACAAACAGCTACCTTCTTTACAAATCACAACAATGCATAAATAGATCATGAGATACCTGAGCTTTGTAGAGTCATTTTTCCAATGGACTTAAAGCTCCAAGGAAGACCACATCACAGGGGGAGTAACATGGGTTACATGGGTAAGGAGACATTGGGGCAGATTCTAGCACTGCTTCCTGGCCCCATTGTGCCTCAGTGTCCTCCCTGGCTGTAAAATAAAGACAAGAATGCAACAGTCCTTCCCCTTCCCTCTCTTCTTCCCCCTACCATGGAAGTTCTATGGATCACAAGTAAATAATAGAGGCAATACAAAAAAGCAAATAAAAAACCTAACTTTGTTAAAGGAAAGGCACAATATGAAATATAAGAATTATCAATGCAATTAGTTAAGAGGATTTTATTATTCTGGTCTTACATGACAAAAGGAAAACAACTGCCATTCAAGGAGCCTTTCTGTGATCCACCCCCACCTCCCTCCTGACCTTGCCCCCACCCCTGCCCCGTGTCTCCCTCTCCTTGTTCATATATGCCAGCCACCCTAACCTTCCTTCCTGGTGATACCAGGCACATTCTGTTCTTGAGGATTCCATACTTGCAAATGGCCTTCCACAGAGAAGCTTTCTCCTGAGCCACTTTCCAATCAAAACTGTCACCCACCTCCCTTTTATAGCACCTCTTTATATTTCTTCCATTCCTTACCACTATCTGCAAGTATTGTGTTTGTTTCATTGCTTTCTCTTGCACTTCCTCCACTATCCTCCAGAATGAGGAACAGCAAACTATGGTCCTGCCTTATTTCTACACTATGACCTCAGATGAGTTCTCTGGAGTCCCCTGATTTCCTCCAGGAAAGATCTCATAGGCACTCAGAGAGATTCTTCCTTTCATTTTACAAAACTTTGGAAAACATTGTGAGTTCTAACACTGAGAGTCATTGTCCTCAAGCTGAGTTTTCAAGAGCCTCCAGGATTCTGCAGCCCATAAATGAGACAACTTCATACGAGTAAATAGTAGCAATCATAGGAACAGTATTGGGTTGAACCAGAGGAAATGGCTGAGATTTGTTGTTTTGACCCACCCACTTTCATATGGTTAACTAACAAGGAGAATGGAAGGAGCCTTTGCTAGGTGCCTGGCTTTGTTTTAAGGGTCTGAAGTCAATGTTAGCTTGTTCTCTTCTTACTGCAATCTTCTAATCTATTATAAGCATCCAAGTATTAGAGATGAGAATACCAAGGCTTAAGGAGTTTATGGGATTTGCCCAGAGAATTGGTGTCATCAGGCTACAAACCCAATCCTCTATGATTCTGGAAAGAACTATGTGTGCTCTCTTAGCAACAATTAGTGTGTACTCATCTGGGTTCATAGCAAAGAATGAAGACCAAGTGATAGAGGTTGCTCTTCTGTGCTCTATCTTCCAGGACTCCATGGCCACTGCTATTGACTGGCAAGCCCTAAGTTACACTGACCCCCAAAGTCACCTAAGTTGACAACTTTCATGGCTACAATCACTGCTTCCAAGAGAAAAATAAATTAGAGGTAAAATGGCACATCAAAAAATGTATGTTAGCACTTTCTGCTGATTGTCTTTTATCCAAACAAGGAACTCTGATGATGACCCAGACATTAGCTTATAATGACTCAGCCACCTCTAGTCCTCTCGACACCTGAGACCCTCCAACTACCTCTAAACCTTCAGTCAAGAGGAGAGACCATCAGATCCTGTGGCCCACCATCTAAGGGAAATGACTTTCTCTATCCAGAATTACACCTAACTTCCCTCTAGAAATTCAGGGTTTCTGAGTCCTACACAGGCCTTTCCATATTATCAGGCCCTGCTATCGGCCTGCTAGCTCCCTGCCTCCTTCATTCGTGGGATCAAAAACCACTATCCCAAGGAAAAGACTCTTCACCCAGCTACTCTCAGTTATATCACCCCTTCCATCCCAGGTCATCCCTCAGCTCTCACCTTCCCCCAGTCAGAACCTTTGTTTCTCAAAGCTAAGAAGTGGGACTGGTCTTCTCCTGCTCCCAGTGTCCCTGACAATATTGATCTACATCTACTTAACAGTGCCCTTCTTTACAACTATGCTATTGGGTATGTCAACCCCTTTCTTTATAGCCTTGTTAATATCACCTGCAGCCTCCATTTATGTCCCCCAAATTCCTTTCTTGGGGACCATTCTCATGGTCTTCATCTCTGCCTGGCCCAGGATCCTGTTTTGGGTATCCACAGGGCTACAGCAAATGACTGATATCATAGCCTCACCTAGAAGTTCCTAGGTTCCTTGTACATAAAGTCAATTTCAAGGCCTGTCACTTTAGCTACTACTCTTACAGTGTTTTGATGTGGGTTTTATTATTATTTAAGTATTATGAGACCAATAGATCAGGAAACAACTGCCAATAAAAAGACAGTTTGTTATCCTCACAGATTCCAGGAGTAGGCACACATGTCACAGGGGTCCCATGGAGAAGAACTAGGGAAGGTCAGGAGTCAGAGAGGGAGAAGAGAACCAAGGGCAAGAACTTTATGTAGTTTCTGTAGGAATGAATGGACAAGGCAGAGTAAGGCTGAGGACTGGCTAGTTTGAATAATTTTGGCAGGCTCTAGGGCACAGGAGCTACCCCTGGCTGCCTCAGACCTGGCCCTGTGATGATTATGGCAGGTAGATAGTGGCCTGGAGTATAAGAATACTGAAGGCCCAATAGTTCTCTTGGGAAGTTGGGGAGTACAGCCTCTGGATTGGTTGATGTGCATTTGAAAGGCTTACTCAAAGGTGAGTCTTTTATTATATGTAGGAATTGGCTAACTCTGGATATGCTATCAATTCAGGGTCAGTCAAGCTCCAGTGATCAAAACATCAGAAATATAATAAATCCGAGGCACCTGGGTTTCTCTGTCAGTTGAATGCCCAACTCCTGATTTTGACTCCGGTCATGATCCAAGGGTAGTGGGATCAAGCCCTGCATGAGGCTCCGTGCTCAGCATGGAGCCTGCTTAAGATACACTCTATCTCTCTCTCTCTCCATCTTCCCCATCTCTTTCACTAGTGCGCTCTCTCTCTCTCTCTCTCTCTCTCTCTCTCTCAAATAAAAAATATATATAATGAATCAGAAAATAAACGACATGATTAGTACGCATGGATATACTTTTTTTTCCATCATCCATACTGCTCAACCACACAAATATGAAACTCTGTAATGGTCCTTTCTGAAATAACCCACTGGGTATCTCCATAAGAATACCCAGATTGCACATTACGTTCACCAGGTACACAACTTAGGTTGTCACCTCCTTACCAAAGTCAGCATTCCAAACACACCAGATTAGAGACCTTCAAATTATGCTGATATCTCCCTACTCCAAGTCAGCCATCAGGCTCCCTGGAATCTCTTCCTTTTCATGACCATTCCCTCTATCACATCCAGTGTGACAGGCCACCTGCAAGTGTTCATTTTCTCTGACCAGATGTGGAGGCACGGTCTTTTGATGGTCTTTGTTTCAGTGGACTTTATAGAGTCTTAATGCCATATTCATACTTACCCCTAGATGTAATCACTTCAGGCTGCTCTCCCCTTATTCTCTCTCCCTTCTGAAGTTAGCCAGTAAGACAAAAATCATGAATGGCTAAACTGCCCTGGAAGGATCCCTTAAATTAACATTGAACTCCATTAATGTAATATCCCTCAACAAGTCTAAAAAGTCCCATTTCCCTTGTTGGAGCCAAGTACTGGTTCTGCAGTCAAGCACCTGATGAGGTCCTAGTTTGGGTTTTGGCAGCAAGAGGTGAACAACAAACATCCTTAAACACTAGGATCACATTCTGCAGAGCAGATGCTCACCCTGTGAGACGCATGTGGACTGCAGCCAATGAAGGAGATGGCAGCCACTCTACGCACACATCTGGGAATCGAGTGGTCCACGACTTCTATCTAAGGGGTTTAATTTCTCCCTATGTATTTATGTCCCTTGCCATGCCTGCTTCTGTCTTTGTCTCTCTCTTTCTGTGGCCCCTTCTTGGTGTCTGTCACGTGTTTGTCTCTATGTGTGCACCTCTGTGTGTATCTCAGTCTATATTTCTCTCTCTTGGTGTCACTGGGCTTCTGTGTGTCTGGGTTTGTGTCTCTGGATGTTTACCCCCACCATCCACCCCATTTCTTTATGTCTTCCCATGTGTCTGTCCCTATTCTATATGTCTCTGTCTCTCTCTCTCTGAGTATCTCTGTGACTGTCTCTTTCTCAGTCTTGGGTGTCTCTTAACATGAGGGTGTGTGTATGTGTGTGTGTTTTGATCTTCTGGCCATGTGTGTGTATTGGGTCTGTGTATGCATGTCTGTGTGTGAATGTCTCCCAGTACACACACTTCTCAGGATATAGGACTCTGCCAAGCACTTAGAGCTGATTGATTTCAGATATATTAAGTACACACAATCCAATGCCATAGCTGGTCCTCTCATCTCCTCACACACTTGTGCCCACCCCTCCCCTGCCCCATCTAGAGTGACATATCCATCCGGTTCAATCCCATAACCTGCAAGATCTTCTGAAACCTGTCCGCACTAGGCATGCCAGCCTCGCCTTTTTCTGCATTGCTACCTGCACTGCAGACCTTGGCCCAAGCATTTGGGAACCTATTTTTCACAAGGTAGGCCCCCATTGGCCCAAAACCTCATGCTGAAGGAATGTCCACATGTAAAAGAGAATAGTGTAGAGCTTCAGTGGGTAATGTAAGGGTGTAGGGATCAGAGCCAAGCTCAGCCTCCCCTCAACACCTTGCACAGGCCAAACAGTGTCTGAAAAGCACCACTGAGGCCCAGCACAGTAAAATCTTTACAGACTGTGTAGATCCTCTACCATTTTCTATGTAACAGAAGGCCTTGCATTCTATGGGTCAAGCTTGTGTGCCACCCTTTTCAAAGCTTTAAGCACCCACAGTCCTGCCAACAAGCAGCTTCCTGTTCTCAAAGTGTTCTCCTGGTACCCACTGGTGCACCATCTCATGGAGAGGTCCTAGCACCCATGCTGTGAGCCAAGTGTGTGTGTTAAAGGAAGGTTCTGCTCCGGCTTTTAAGGCAAAACTGAATACATGGAGCCTGCCCTCTTGCCATCTTTCATGGCCAAATGGGAGGCTGTGGTGAACCTATTGTATTCCAGTCTTAACGCTCAAGTCAGGAAGCTGCCCAAGCAAGTAAACAGCACTTTACTTTGAAGAGCAGTGAAAAGAGGAAAGGGAGAAAAGCAAACACTAGAAGTAATTCAGAGCCCAGGAGCCTTCATGGGTACTCGCACAATTGGTTAAGGCCTTAGTAATCACGGGAGGGAACCTAACAATTTTAGAGGGTTTTCTTGCTGTTGCTGACTTCTGTTTTCCCAAATATGTGTCTGTGCCTCTCTGCTAAAATAAAGGCCAGATTCCTTCCAAGTCCTCCTGCAAGACCCAGGGCTTTCAGAACTCGACAAAGCTTTTATCATTTGCAAAAGATTCAACTCAACAAACATCATTTGAGAAAAGCATTGTGTGAAGGCTTCTTGTACAGACAGAATGAAGAAAGAATCATGGTTCCTGTCCTTTGGCATGTCGGGGACGAACAATTTAGGGGGACATGCACATACCTCTCATCTAAGGAGTGTTAAAAGCACTGAAGGGGAAGACTGTAAACCTGGGAAGATCTGGGATCTGAGACTCACAGAGGGACAAGAGGACAATCCAGGTAGGGGAACAGACTGAATAAACACCTAGGAAGGAGAAGGTGTGGCATATAATAAGCACATCCAAAAAAGTCTTACTGAAAGTATGTATGTTGTACATGCTCATGTTGAAAGTGAACTCAAGCCCAGACTCGCATTAAGAAGTTAAGGTGTTGCAGGGATTCCTTTTGGAAGTTACTTATATTAGAAGTCTTAGAATTCTAGGAGGGACGTTGAAAAGTTTATTCCAATTCATTTCTTTTAAAAATGAGGAAACCAGAGCTCCAAGGTTACATGCTAGGTCCAGAAGTGAGAGGAGAATTCAGAACTGTTCTCAAAGTCAATCAATCACTTTAAATTTGAATGCATACCATTGTAATCTGAATTTAAGGGATTAAAATAAAACTGATGTTGCCATTTGCTACTTTTCTGCATCAATACCATTAGGGGAGTAAAACAGTAAAGAATCCAGACCCTTGAGTTAAAAGCTTCAGCTCTGAAAGCTGAGCTGGCCACTTACAAGCTGTGTGGTCATGGCTAGGTCCCCACCCCTCTGAATCTCAATCTTCCCCTCTGTGCTGTGGGGATCATAATAGTGTATTACAAAGTGGTTGTGAAGATTTGGTGAGATCATATACCAAAATGGTTCTTACCAAGGTCATCAGTAGATAACCCCATCTCACTTGAACTCTGGACAGTGGTGTCTGACAGAACTGATGACTCTCCCATAAACAGACTCCCCGCCCCCCCACCCTGCCAACTGACTTGGTGCCCAGGATGACCTTTCCTGGTGTCACATCTTCCTCTCTGGATACTCCTCAGGCTCCTTTGCTGGCACATCTTGTACACAAATTCTAAATGTTGGAGAACCTCCAGGTTTGGTACTATATTCTATCGCCTTCTCAAGCAACATATTTTTCCTTGCTGATTCCATTCAATCCATTGTTTTAAATACCATCCAAATGCTGATGACACACTTTTATATCCATAGTGATCTACTTCTTCCCTGATCTCCAGACTCAAATGTCAAACTATCTGCTTGAGATCTTCATGTGGATGTCAGAGAAAAGTCTCAAACCAATATGTCAAAACAGAACTTTCTGTTGCCCCACCTCCAAACTTGATTCTTTCCCATCTTAGTAAATTCTTCCCTCTATTCATCCATTAGTCAAGCCAGAATCTACAAGTCTCTCATGACTCCTCCAGTTCCCTCTCTCCCAACATCTGTCACTAAATCCTAATGATTTCACTTCCAAAGTACATGTTAATGCCACATGCCTTTCTTCCTCTCCACCACCACTACCGTCTTATCTTGGTGATTGCAAATGACCTCTAAGTAAGCTCCTAACTCTAGTCTTATACCTCTACAGTCATTTCTGCACATAACATCGAGCATAACTGTTAACAAATAGAATGCAGATCCCGGTGCTCTCTTGAGTCACATCCTTTGATGGCCTCCTGCTGCTTGGAGACTAATGAAACCGCAAATAAGTCTTCTAATTTTTCCAGGATCTACCCACACTTCTTGAGCACCATTTTCCTCTTTAGTCATTCTGTTGCATTCCTACTTGCCTGTTTCCCATTCCTGGACTAAACTATGCTTTCTTCACTCAGGGCCCTCACATGTGTTATTCATTCTTGAGCCAGCAAACTCTTCTTCATTAACCTACTAGTTAAGAGCTCCAACTTGTGAGTCAAACTGTCTTACTGCTTGTGACTATGGACAGGCTCCTTAGTATTATGTGTATTATGTACCTTATTTTCATCATCTATAAAATGGGGATAGTAACATTATTTACCTCATATGGTTGCAAATATTAAATAAAATATATACTATATTGAGAATAATACCTGGCATATATGAAACTCTTCATAAACACTGTTACCTTTTTGAAAATCCCTATTATCCTTCAGCTCTAAGCTTAAATGTTCTTATAGAATCCTTACTTATTCTAACTCTCAGTTTAAATCCATCCTGTTTTAATAGAACCAAACTTAATTGGTCAGCAAATATTTATTTTGAGTCTTACTATCCATTTCTGCCACACTACACTCTAAGCTCTGCTGAACAGGACCTCATCTGTGTTTCCTGTAGTCCCTGGAGCCTGATACAGGAGGAGAAACAAAGTGGTAGGCACTCAATGTAATGACTGATTTGTGTCCCTGTCCCCAAATTCACATTTTGAAACACTAACCCCCAGTACCTCTGAATGTAGCTATATTTGGAGATAGGAACTTTAAAGAGGAATTGAGATAAAATGAGATCATTATGTGAGTCTTAATACAATATTAGTGGTGTCCTTATAAGAAGAAATGTGAATACACAAAGACACATGGAGAAAGTGTGTACAAGTAAAAAGACGATGTGAGGACACAGCAAGAAGGCAGCCATCTGCAAGCTGAGGAGAGAGACCTCAAGAGGAACCAAACCTGCCAACACATTAGTCTTGGACTTCTGGCCTCCAGAAATATGAGAAAATACATTTCTGTTGTTTGAGCCATGAAGTCTGTGATATTTTGTTATGTCTGTCCTAGCAAACTAATACACTCAGTAAACACTCACTAAACCAAGTGAAGAGATAAACGTGCCATCCCAGGTCCCAACACATGGTAAGTATACCACAAAGGCTGACCCCTGTTATTAAAATAATGATGATCAATGTAATAATGACTTATTAACAAATCCACCCATGTACGTTGCCCAAGTGACAGAAACAAAGTTAGTGGCCCTTAGTACTTCTCAACTGTGATACTAAAGTAGAATATAATTTGTTATGAAGATCTGAGAACTCCCTTTGTGAGCAACCAAATACCACTCTTAGGAATTCTATTTACTAACGTGCACATGATGGAAGTAGACTTTAATTTTTGTTTTGATAGACCATTGGATATGTAACATGGAAGGGCAGGCATTTCATACCCAGTAAGCAAATATTTCTCAGATATGGAAGCAAAACTAGAATTAATGAGTAGAATATTTTACTTGCAATATACCGGGTCAGTTGTTTTTATAAATATATCCTTGAACATTGACACATGTGTAAGTATTTTCATATATATACTTGTGAGATATGTGTGTATATATACATATAATTTTCCACTTAAGGTGACCACATCAAATATCAAAATAGGGTCTCAATTTAGACATTCAAGTAGCCATATGACCCACATCTACCAAAGTGCCTTCACAATAAAGCCCTTCTATAGCTGGGCTATGTACCTGTCACAGACAGTTGCTGGAATATCTAAACTCATGACAGATTGCAAGAGCTGGCACAGTTTTGACAGTAGCACCACCTCTTGTGTGGCAGTCCCTTACTACAAAGCTTCAAATGAATGCAACTAACTCAGCAAGTTATTGGCTCATAATATGAAACAGCATGTATATTGATTCTTTTAATAGATCTTGGAATTAAAACACATGATCCCTTTAAAAGGACTGTAAAGAATCTCACCAAGCTGATGATTCGACAGCGAAGTCTCATTGAAATAGCACAGGCTGTGGGAAAAAAGGTAGATGATTTCTGTTTTGAAGAAAACTCTCCTCTTACAGACTAAGTTTTTATTGAAGAAGAAAATACATAATGAGGTAATATAATTGTGTATCTCACATAAGTAAGGGGAAATAAACAAAATGAGGAATAGCAAAAAGGTTTTGTGCTGAGCGTCAATACCATTCAACTAGCTGCTATTGTGTAGAGGGTTGTATTGAGAAATCTGAGCTTGACAGGAGAAACTCCCTTGGTGGAATAATGATGCCCACTGTGACTGTGAAATGGACAGAAGAAGATGCTTGCTATATGTGTTGTCTATCCTAAAACAGATGTCTCAAGTTCTCTTCCAGGGTTAACCTTCTATGCTCTTTTCTTTTCCCTTCTTCTCTCCCTTTTGCTCTTGTGATTGGGATGAACAAGGTAAAATCCTAGAATCCCAACTTGCTCCTCTACTGCAAAGTAAAGCAACTGGTCAGAAATTTTTTTTTCAAAAAATGGGGCAGGGGGCACATGGGTGGCTCAGTTGGTTGAGCATCTGACTCTTGTCCTAATGCCAGGGTTGTGGGATCGAGCCCCACATTGGGCTCTGCAATGGGTATGCAGCCTGATTAAGATTCTCTTTTTCTCTCCCTCTCCCCAGCTCATGACTCTCTCTCTTCTTCTCCCCCCATGCTGCCTCTCTGTCAAATTTAAAAAAAGTGCATATTAAAAACAAAAAGAAAAAAAAAAACTGGTCAGTCTTAGCTTTCAGTTCCAGGACTCAAAAGAACAACCTTCACTCTTGACCTAGTGTCACTTTTTAAACAATATTTATTCATTTTTGAGAGAGAGGGGGTGGGGGGAGGTGTAGAGAGAGAGGAGGACACAGGATCTGAAGCAGGCTCTATGCTGTCAGCACAGAGCCTGATGTGGGGCTTGAACCCACTAACCATGAGATCATGACCTGAGCCAAAGTTGGATGCTCAACCAACAGAGCCTCCCAGAAACCTCACCACTTAGTGTCATTTTAATTGTGTGGGGCTTTGGTATATGCATTGAAAAGCAGTACCAGAATGCTGTCACTCAACTAATTAAACTAAACTGTAACATACAAGATGAGGTAGTTGCTAGAGACTCAGATGTATGAATGACCTCCAGGGTCCTCTCCTCTGATAAGGGATAGGTAGCTGAGACACCATCATTATAGTCCACTTACATGTGGAAATACGATAGCCAGAGAGCAATGCAGTGAGAATGGTTCAAAGCTCTGCTCTATGTATGAGGTGGTGATGTGATCATCATCAGCACCAAAGCTACAAAATTCATTCTCCTGTCTTCAAATACTTCTTGGTCATTGCTACACCTATCATTTAATAATGTCTCAGTATGAAAAGTCAGTGTGCCGAGACAATGAGCAAAGACAATTTAATGTAATCCCTTCACTGAACCTATGAGACATTATTTCTCTATAGGAAGATGAGGTTTAGGGAAGGCAAGTAACTTGTAATGGAAGATTAACAAACTAACACTGAAGCACCAACTAAAATGAAAGCACTAACAAAAGTGCTTTAACTTGAAACCCATGTTCTTAATCATTTGGCATACTATCACTCATCTCAATGCATAAGACATGCAGCAATACTGGGAAAGGTGAAATATTTCACAAGAGGTAATTCAGGCTATTTATCCATTGATCCACCCACCCATGCATCTATCTCTCCACCCATTTACCCCTGATTCAACAGAAATTCACCAGGTACCTATCACTGTAGTTGGTGGTACAAAAGAGTGACAAGCAACGCAGACAAGGTGCAAAACCTCAAGGAGTTATAGTTTAATGGAAGAAGAGACATTAATCAATGATGTGACTGTGTAATCACAAATTGACATCATGCTCTGAAAGAAAGGAATAAGTTCAATAGGAGCACATGACAAAGGAGGCTGACTTCAGCTGGGAGTCATGTCTAAGGAAATGAGGCCTGAGATGAGAATTGAAAGGCAAATCAACATTAATTCGGTAGAAGGGAGGTGGGGGGACAGAAGTGGAGCACTGCAGAGGAAAGAGTAGTAGCATATGCAAAGGGCCAGGGAAGGAAGGAAAATAAAGTATTCAAACAGCTGATGGCCAATGTGGCTGTAACAAGTGAGTGAAGGAAAGACTGATGTGAGAAGAGCCTAGGGAGGTAGGTAGGGGTCAGACCACTTTAAAAAGCATGGAACAGCAGTGGTAAAGCATACAAGGATTTGAGAGAGGGAGGGAATAGAGGGGTGGGAGCAACTGTTCTTTTTCATAATCAAGCAGACTTCAGGGGTGTAAATAATATAGAAGCATGGTAAAACTAGAATGGAAATATAGCAAACAGCAAAAAGGTTACTTAGTGGTTCAGATAAGAGAAATTGGCAGCTTGACTAGTTGGTGCCAGTGGTGATGATCAGAAATGCATGAATTTAAGAAACATAATGACATAATAATCAAATGAACTTACTGATGGATTGGATTCAGGAAGATAAGAAAGCAGGTGGAATCAAGGATAATCTCTAGGTTTCTGACCGGACCCAGAAACTCCAGAGGGCGTCCTTGCTGATTTTGAGGTATCTTTAGGGCACCAGAGTGGACAGGCAGTTAGGCTATATAGGAGTGAGAAAAGGGGTCAGAATGGAAATATTAACTTGAGAGTCCACTGCATATATCAGTTGTCTGAGGCCTTGGGGGTTCAATAGAGAAGGGCTACTATGAACAGCAGTGTTCAGGGAACCCTGGGCAAAACATACTTCTCAGTCACTATATTCTTGTAATCTACTTTCTCCTTTTGGAACGAGTATCTGCATCTTTATTCTACTCCCATTTCAATAGAACTTTCTATTTTCTTTTACAGTTCTCTTGGTTCTATTTTTTTCTGATTGTTTTGCATATTGTATTTGACATTAGATATCCCTATAACCACTCCAACTTTTGTGAAATGAGGAAAGGATCAATCACTAGCCTTCAGAAGAACTGGATGAGACTCCAAGTGGTCAATTTACCCCAGCAGCTAATACAAGTAACAGATTAAATTTACTAACAGCACATTCAAAGGAACTCTCTGAGACTCCAAGATGGTTCTTGAAGTCTTCCTATCATGGATGCTAAAATGTATGAAAGTCATGGTGGCTGGGGACTGAGCCCAGAATGTGATGCCTAAGGATTCCCCAATGTTCAGTTTTAGGGTGGATTAAATTAATTCACCAGGGCTAACTGGAAGATTCAAAGATGTTAGGAGACACCAGCTATCAGAGCCATTTTTCTCATCTTCAAGCTTACTGCCTGAGTGATTTAAGCTTGAACTGATACACTGTTATGGAAATAGAAATGTAAAGATGAAGCAATCTCCAATGGCAAAAACTCCAAGAGACGTGAAAATACATGTACTAAGTAATGAGTTTAATCACCTGATAATTAGATATTAAGCACTCAAATTTAACCAACACCTGTTTCTACAGTGAAGTAAATCGTTTCATTTCATTGTTCTCATTGCCCTCTGTTACATGTTTTATATTATCTAAAAGCCCACTTTTTCATATTTTCCTAGGCTGGGCTATGAGCTTCTTGAGTGGACAGTAGTATCTTTTTAAATTCTCTATGTCTAGTTCAGTGTCTGGAATATAACAAATGAATTAATTAATTACCTTGAGCAGGCCTTAATTCACAGAATTATTCCACAAAATAATTAATTTACTTTTTTTTTTTAAATGAGACCATGGGGATGTTCGATTAAAGGCTTTTGAACCAAAATGTTTAATCCAAGAGCCCTGACCACATCCAAATAAAATGAATATATTATTCATATCTTCCTTTTGAAAGCCGACTGATATGGTGAAATCATTTATATGGAATATTAAAACGGGAAATAGAAAAAAATCAGCCTTCTGTTCTTGGCAAAAGTGCCACCAACTAGAGCTGGAGCTTTTGGAAAATACTTAATGTTGCCTATTATTTTTTTTTTCTGAAGAGCTACTTTGTTCAAAGTTTAATCAAAGCCGAAAGAAAGCATTGTAATTGTAAACTGGTACTCTTCAGGATCATTTCATTTATTTCAGCTAATTCTAAGCAGTCAAAAGTTCTGAAAACAAAACAAGACATTCATTTTGTTGGGTATGTGTGAGGTGTCTGTTAAGGAAAGATAAGTTATTATTGTCCTAAGCAAAAAGACAGCTGATGAGATCCTAAGTGACAGAGTTTAATCCACGCACTTGTTGACTACACGGTTAAAGAGCTTTTTTTCCCCCTTTCCATTGTTAGAGATATTTAAAGGTGAATATCTCTTCTAACTTTAGACAGAAGCTATAGAAAATAGTAACTATTTTCTCAGTTCAATTTCATTTTCCTTAAAAGTTTTATTTAAATATTAAATTCCAACTCAAAGCAATTGTTCACATATGTGTTTACTAGTTCAAGAGCACCAACACGAAATGTGGGAATGAGGATCACCATAAAGCAAATAATGATAGAACAACTAGATTCATCTATTTTCCCAATATACGTTAGGCATGTGTTTTGAATTTTACATAGAACTCAGCATTGCTAATATTTTATTTCTAATAGGCTGGGTGTAGTATGACAAGCAAAAAGGTTTGGTTATGTTAAAGGTTTTCTGGTTTTAGGTTGGTCAAAAATACTCAAAGCTCATGCAAGTCCATCAGAAGTATAAGTGTGAAGTCTATGGGTTAATTACTACTACAGTTAGTTCTTTAAATTGTTCACCACATTTTTTTTCTTTTTGAGAGAGAGAAAGAGAGAATGTGATTGAGAGAAAGAAAGGAAAAACTTCTATTGATTACCTACCATTGTCTCAAGTGTCTAAGGACTATGTTTGGGATTTTCATAACTATATTCTTATCCATTCCTAAAAATTAAGAAGCTGAGGTGCAGAAAATTAAAGTGATTCTCCAAAGATTATTCAGTGAATAAGTGACAGAATCCCACTTTCAAAGAGCAATCTGTTGGACTCCAAGACGAATTCTCTTTCTATAAAGCTGTATTACAAACTGGTGAAAATGGTTCATCTTTAAGAAATAGATGAAGAAATAGATGAAGTTTTCACAGGAACACAGGCAAGCAAATTAAGAGAACATGATTTAAAATGTTGGATGTAAATTGGTAAACAGATGCATGTCACTAAATAGTCACATTTTTCATCATAATAGTTGGCTGTGGGTTGGCAAAGACCCCAGTAAAGCTGTTTTTATACAACAGAAGCACAGCTGGTTAACATGGGAATAAATCTGGTCAACCAACTAAGACTTTCAATTCATTTAATGCCAATTATCTGTATGGATTTTTTTTTAAAAAACATAAAGTAACCCATAAATAAGCTGACCCATATTATTTTTTTTTTGTATTTAATAACTTTAACTTTTCAGTCAACCTGTTTTTAATACCTGGCATATTAATCATTGCAAAAGCTAAAATACATTATACTAAATTTTATTTTAGACACTTTACCTAGGAGTATGCAAAAGAACATTTGAAATTAGCTGGAAATTTGTGTATATTTCAGATATGACATGCCATTCACTTTCACAAGTTTTTCTACTCTCCATGAACATTGTGTGGGCCAATTATCACCAGCCATTAACCCATTCCTTTTGTATAACACAGGTCAGCTGACAAAGTATGTTCTCACCCATTACACCATTGATGGGATATTTAACTGACTTCCAGCGTGCAGCATTAAACTAAATAAAAGGGTTCTTATTTCACATACAAAACTTGTTTCTTAGGATTTTTTCTAGAGTTTGACCAACTAGAAGAAAATAAGTCTCTTTCATGATTTTTTTGTGCAAATTATTTATCAAGTGCCCCAATAGAGTCCACAAAATAAATTACAATAGATAAATAGCAGCACTCAAATATTGTAAATAACAAGGGAGGACACACATTTTTACCTATTCCCAGTTAAAGGTGTCATCAGTCTAGGGTTCTGAATTTAGGTTATTTAGAAAATTAATCACATGTTGCTGAACATAAATCTTAATTCCAGTGTGCATAAGCAGAAAAAAGTACATTGTGTATGTATAATTATTCAGTGTTATTATTTTTAAAAACCCTATATATCATACCACAACAAATCAATATAATGCCACCAATGTGAATATCATTAGGCTCAGCATCTTAAACTCAGCATGAAATCTACCAGACCATAAATTTGAAAGGAAGAAATTCAACATCAGTTCCATAAATCAAATTAACATCAGGATAAAATCTATTAGAGCCAAAAGTCTTATTCAGGGTAAAGTGGTATTTTCAGGGAGGAAAGAAAGTAGGTTCGTGATACTCTGCTCTATTAACTCCAAATCTTAAGAAATATATAATGATAGGAGAGTTTTGAGTCTAGTAGATCACAGTTGGCAAAACAATGCTTATATTATGACAAAACTCAATAACATGTATTTTTACTAAAGCAATACTTCCTAAATTTGTAAGGTTTTAAATTGTCTAGCAGAACATAGCATGAAATACAATTTTTGGATGTGGGTATCTTTGTATATAGGAAATAGAGATTCCATTAAGGAGATATATCTGACATATACACATACATATATATACGTGAGAATATATATAATTATATACTAAATCTCACAGAGCTACAGAAATATCACCCTGCTTGCTTTATACATTACTGTGAGAGTATTATTTAGGAGATGACAATATTTTTTTTATTTTTTTAACTTAAATTATTTTGTCTCTTGCAGAATTATGTCCTCTTGTAGCCAGAGAGTAAAATCTCTTGGTAGCATAGCATGTTTGGAAATTTTGCATTAACACATCCATGAGGGACCAGCTTTCTCTCACCCTCAACAAGAGAAAAGGGTAGACCTTGCAATTCTAACCTAGCCTTAGGGTTTGGTTTATTAGACAAAACCAGTTCCCCTAGTGATTCTTAAAAGAGACTTTCAAAGAAAATTAGATCCAGCTTCCAATCCACACAATACCCATGACTATAACAAGTTTATATTGAAATTATATTCAAAACTATATTTAAATATTAAAAATCATTTTTATCTCCAAATACAACTAGCCCATCAGAGAAGACATTAAATTAGTTTAGAATTTCCTCCCTTCTGCTCTGTCAAGGGGGATGAAAAAGCTGGAAAAAGCAAAACAAACTCGTAGTTGAGAGAACTGATGGCCAACACAACCTGGGAAATAAGACTTCAATGGAACATGTCATCATTTTGAAAGCTATTGCAGACTGGATACATGGAAAGAACTTGCAGATACAACTGATGAACTGATGTGAGGTTTTCTGAGGAAATATCACTAAATTCAAAGGTGTCCAAAAAAAGATAACACTAGAAACTTGCAGATAAAAATACTGAACTGCTTTTAGAAGCCTGAAAGAATCACCATCAGAAGCCAAGGTATCCAAATAGGGACTCAACTTTCTGTTGGGAAAATACAAAGATGGTTTTCAAGGGAGAAAGCATCCCCAAGGCTTGCAGTGGAAGCCTGGACTGGATCTTATCTTCACTTCCACTCTGGCAGGAACATTCATGAAGGACATAACCTGTGCAATCCATTCTAGGATGCCTTGATCTAAATATTGTGCAGAAATAAATGTCCCTTTATCAAAAGAACTACCTGTAGCTTTACAAGCTTGACAAAATCTGGGTAAAATTCTAACACCCATTATTTTTAAATTGTTGGCAAAAACTTGGGGAAGATCTTCACTAAGAATCAGCATGGCTCCCTTGGATTCTTTGTCTCCCTCTCTCTGACCCACCCGTTTGTGCTTTGTCTCTCTCTGTCTCTCAAAAATGAATAAACGTTAAAAAATTTAAAAAAAAGAATCAGCATGGCTCCCAGATGCATCTCAGTTTCTAAGTTTGCAGGATAAGCTTCATAGATCCAAGGAATGCAACAAAATACAATGAAAGGTACTTAGACTTACCATAATTCTCTTTTAGGGAAGATCAAGGAGGAAAAGGCTAAACAAAAAATAAGGAAAAGAGAGGAGAAAAGAGGAAAAGGAGAATAAAGATGGGAGAGAGGCTAATAAAGAAAAATAAATGAAAAAAATGAGATACTTTACCAAAAAAGGAAGGAGAAATAAAGAACAAACATTAGCAGAATATCTGTGAGATATATTACACAGTCTCTCATAATAACCTTGTGAAGAATGTCACTTCCACCCAAAGGAACAGAATGCCAACAAAATACTATTTCAAAGGATTGGGGGTACGTGGGCAGTTTTTCCCTTTACAATTTTGGACGGACAAGAAAGTAAGGAAAAATACCATCTCTCCCCCTCGGGAGGCATTTTTAATGCACATGAAGGGCTGTAGAAGGCAAACTTGTTTTAGCTGCACCCACTGATAACCTGACTGTACAAAGATCAGGTGTCCAGGACCCTCCACTACAGGTGATGAGATCATACAGTTTCAATTTGATTTCACAATATAAACTGAGTTTTTTTTTTTTTTTTTATGAAGCAAAGACCTGCTCAGAGAGAGAGCAGGGACCTATGTGAACCTCAAGCAGTTCAGGAAACCCAAACCTATTTAAGATGTATTTTAGACTAAGGGTATTGGACTAGTTGTTTATTGGAAATAAACAACAAAGCAAAACAACAAAAAACCAGAGTTGTACCCTTGAGGTATCTCCTAGAGGAAGACTATTCCACTAAGAAGTAACCCCTCAACTCCTGATTCCAAAGATCAGACACCAGCACCTTCACAATGCTTGCAACAATAGTTCTGCGATTTTATTTCAAAGTTCTCTATCCTCCAAGAGACAGACAGAATGGTGTCTCAGCTCTTTCCATTCATCATTCCCCATGAAGTGTATTAGCTGCTCAAACCTGGAAGACGCCATTGCTGGTCACCATTTGCCAAAGTGTGTTTCTACAAACATGCTGCTAGATACTAAAACACGTTCTGGGAACAAAAAAGACTGCTGTCCAATAAGGCTGAAGTTAAAGTTACAGTTGTTTGCTTATTGTTAGACTTCTCAGAGCCTTTAAGATGCCAATGTTGCCTACAAATGTCTAAGAAAGAAATCAATAATGCAACATTTCCCGATCGTATTTCATCAGGGTATCTTAACTTTTTAATTTTGCTATAACCATCCTGACAGACAAACGTTATGTCAAACACAGTTTGGGAAATATGTAGACAAAGAATAGGTCAGCGAGATGGTGTGAGAAATCCATGTTTCATGTATTGCAACTTGCACAACTGCATGATACCTCACATAGGACCATGTCTCTCACTTGTATAAACAACAATAAAAAGTCCTCTGCATCTAAACCCACATGGATGTGACCTGTTGTATGCATGTTCATTGTCTTGCTTGAGAATATTTAATGATGTTTTTTCTACTCCAATCTTCACACCATTATTCAAAATAAAACTTAATCACATTCCATGGGATTCTTCAGTGTCCTTCATTTGTAGATGGTAGCAGTCTTTAAGTGAAATTCCTTAAGAGTGTTCCTCAAATAAAGCTTTTATTCACACAAAACAGCCCCCAAACCTCTATATTTGGGGACTCTAATAAGAGGTAAGTGGAAAAGTAAACACTAATGTTTCATTAATCCCAATGCTTGCATTTCACCCTGACCTCTGCTGTGCTCTGCTTTCTCTGAAGTGCGATATTTGCTTTTCAGTTCACCAAAAGCTCTGGTTAAACAAATGTTAAACTAATGGGAATAGTAACTGTGTTTTGTATAATTTGAGCCCATTACCAGCCACTTTATGCTTTATTTGTATACTTGTGTGTATGAGATGCCTTAAGTTCATCTGAGGAGATTTCCTCAGCAGGGTTAAATCCACAGTGTCTTTAAGGTGACTTACATTAGTATAGCTGCATGATTCACACTAATATTTCCAGCAGACCCTTCAAAATCAAGATATTTTCTTGACAGTAAAATAACAGAATATACTGCAGGCCAGATACTACAGAGGCCACTGAGATTATATATAATAAGCCCAGAAAAGGATCGGTGAAGTTAACCAGCCTTGAGAATTTCAGCTATACCACCTCCCTTTGGTAAAACGATTTCTAAAGGTTGTTATTTCAAAGGCACATCTCCCTCCAACAAACTTCACCTTTCCATTTCATCCCCACCCAGAACATGCCTGAATATCGTTTTGCTGGGCACCCAGCTCCCTTCTTCATCTACCTTGTGTCTCAGACATTTTCATTGATCCCCAGTCCTCAGCTAATACCATCATGCTCCAAAGTTTACCTCTGGAAGGACAAATAGCATGGTCTTCATGAACAGATGGTCTTTTCAAGGAAAAGCAGTTACATTTCAATACCAATAAATGTACTGTAAATAATGGCCTGAAAAGAATGTAGGTCTTTAGGGGGAAAAATATGAGAGCACAAGATACTATTCTTTAATTACATGAGATTTTTTTCCCTTCCCTTGAAGACAATACCAATTCCTAATGAAGCATAATGAATCGTAAAGAGGCACCAATGCTCATTCCAACAGATGTTTATTGATTAGTGTTGACTGAACACAAACACAACTGAGTGTTGCCTGCTATCGTCAGTAAGTGGTGGGAAGTGGCACTGGCTCCCCCTTGTTATTTTACCTTCAAAGACAAGTTGACAAATCTATTTTGTCTTGAACAGCTGTGTTCTTATTTTTAAAGGGTTGGCTTACAACTAAGAAAGCAAGCGGAGGGAACAGCCTTTTGGTGTCCAATGTGTTATCTGGCAAGGACAGATTGTTTTAGGGTGCCATGAAAAAGATTTTTAATGAAACTACATTTTAAACGAGCAGCATATGCTGAGTTTTCCCTTCTGCTCCTCATCCTGCCATTTGTTAATTTTTGTTATTGTTGTTCTCCGGGACTCCTAAATTTTCACACAAGCTGTCTCGTCCGACACTAACACAGCTTGGGGTGAATTATCACTTGGGATGCAAAAACCTCCACCTCCTACTCCAGCTTTTTTTTTTTAATTCCCATATTTTCCACATTTAATCAGGGTTCACTGGTAAGCCAGTTGACTGAATGACCAGAGAAGAAAAATAAATTCTCCCTTTATGTTAGTTCTCAAACCCCCAGAGCCCGAGATGTAACTTCAGAATATGTGTGGGCTCCTCAGCCACCTGAGCTGCACACCACCTGGGGGTCACAGTCCAGAGCAGAGGTCTCGAGAAGCTCTGAAATTGGAAATTATGACAAAAAAATTTCCCTTTAATACATAATGCCTCATATTAATTTCAATGATTCTCTGAGAATGATTCTGTGGCCCAGTTAAATATAAAGTTCAAGGAAATGAATTTCAGTCTTCAGCAATCTGAGTCCTATTTGAAAGCTGTCAGCTGACAAGATTAAAGGAATATAGAGAATAGGAAAATCTTTGGATAGCAGGTACTTTGATAGATTCAAGAATACATATATATATTTTTAAAAATGTGAACATACTTGGGAGAGGGGCCCCACTATTATCTTTGCTTAGAAGCCCTCCTGATGAGAATGACCTTGTGTTTGGAGACAAAAGCAATCAACAGCTGTGTCTGAAAGGTCTGGTTCAAGGGGTGATTTCAGTGTAGCACCATCGATGCAAGGGTGAGTAAGCTCTGTTTGGGGGCTAACCTTCTGTGATCTGTTGAGAACCTGGAGGGATTCACTCTTTTCTAGGGTTCCTTTTGGGAAGTAA
The DNA here is from genome assembly GCF_023721935.1 of Panthera uncia. NCBI lineage: Eukaryota > Metazoa > Chordata > Mammalia > Carnivora > Felidae > Panthera > Panthera uncia. The sequence goes on from NC_064816.1 coordinate 26,608,957, forward strand.
GCTGAAGAAGAGTTTGCCAACAGAAAAAGAGAATACCCAACATGTGTCCATAACATGTGCATCAACCAATTTGGAGAGCAAAGGACCTTGAAAGCCTATGTAGGGTTTTGGGTCAGTTCTGGGCTCTGGCAAACCTCTCCTCTCCAGGCTTCTCTTTTCACTAGTTGTGTTATGCTGGATAAGCTCTGTAAATCTGCTAAAGTTGAGTCTCCTCACCTATAATGTGGGCATGACTATGTCCATTTCAAGTGTTTCTATGCAGATGAAATGAGCTACCATAGGGTCTATACATTAAGGGTACATTAAATGACAACAAAATATAATCATAAATATCATCGATGTCAATTCCTTATTCTGTCTCATTTCTCCCATTCATTTAGTCACTAAGTCCTTAAGATTTCAACCTTGTTGTGGTAGGCCCCAGAAAGACATGGCAAACTCTGTCACTCAACAATCTTGAATGGATGGTAATGTCTACCACTTGGTCAAAGATAAAGAGCTGCATACGTGAAGTGGCCTATCATTATTATCTAACCTGTGAACAGTGTAGCAAGATGTCACTAGTGTCCTAGTGAGGATGGGTACTCAAAACAAAGATGTTAGAATCAGGTGTGTGATTTGCTAAATTTAGCTGTGACACACATGTAAGGAAAACACTCAAGTGTTTCAGACTGACTTGGTAGCATATTTAAGAGGCTTGATAAGACCCAAGTGGAGCCTTGTGAGACAAAGGACCACTTAACCCTGGACAATAAGAATATTAATTTCACCAATTCCAGTGTGTTTCCCATGAAGAACTGAGGAGACTTGAGAAGCTTGTTTACCAATGACCATGTCTCATTTCTTGCCATATTTGGCTGGGAATGTACTCTTGGTATCCACGGCAGTAAACTATAAACTTCACTAAGTTTTATGGTGCAGGGAACTCATAAAAGCCTCCAATCTAAACCCTGCAGGGCACCTGTCCTTCATTCCTCTGGAGTCATGACTCCCACAGTTGGCCAGTTAGCTCTTCCCTGCAGGTTCCATCTTGCTCCAGATTTTGAACAATTAAAATTTCCAGCCAGGATCCATAGGTCTCAGCAGTAAGTAAGCCCTGGGGTCAGCCCACCTTTCTCATGCAGTTTTGTACCACAGTTTGGATAACTAAGTTCCTGTGTCTTTACTCAGTCTAGGTCTTTTGGGATTAAGGTTCTGCCTTGTTCTGAGGCTCTCTAGGGAACAGAAGGAAAATATTTACTGACCTTACCTGGCACTTTCATCACACTGGTACTTGATTGTTGCTCTTTGGTCACTACCTGGGCTTTCTTACTTCCATAGTTTTGCTCCTGGCTTCTTTCCCTCAACTCCATACCAATCTCCAACTCCTATGAAACCTCACCCATCAGTGGGGTTGACAGTGAATGTTAACAGTTTCCTAAAGCCCAGCTTCATAGGGTGTATCTCTCCTCTTCAACTCTTCAGTACTTGATTCCTCACTTCTGGTGCTTCTTACTACTTCCTATAATGGTAATTAATGATCTGTGTTATCTTGCTACCTAAATTCTTGTCTGTCTTCCAAATGTCTCTTGTCTTGTCCACTCATATCCCCTCTACTCTATTTTCCATTCAAGCACTCTATTGATCTCATTGAAACACAAACCTGATTCTCTCCACTTCTGGCCTCTCAGTGGTTTCCTACTATATGTACCCTAAAGACCAAGATCCTAAACATAACCCAAAAGACCTCAGTTGGCCCTGTTTATATTTAAAGTCTATCTGACATCTTCAGTCTTCTCTAATTCTTAGGCTCTCACCACATCACTGTCTCCCTTGCCACAGAGCCTTTGTACATGCTCCCAGAATTTCTTCCCCCATCTCTCCCTTTACTTAGTTAACACCTATCCACATCTATATCTTAATTTAATCATCAATTTCTAATCAAGATTTCTTATAGACTCCCAACTAGAGCAATTCTCTTTGACTTTAGATCTTATGGCACTAATATGTCTTCTTTATAGCAGACATCAGAGATGTGATTTTGGTTTTGTATGTTTATTAATTCCTGGATACCCTACAATAGTATAAATTTCCTGAGTAAAGGGACCATGTTAGTTTTGTTCAACATTTTATCCATGGGGGTTTGCATAAGACATGTAAGAACTGCTCCATTAATATTTGCTGGTTGAAATTATTTGGGCCAAGGATTAGGTTTAATTTTTCTTATTACACAAATTTCTGGCACATAGGAGAGGCTCTCTATCTACATTCCACCACCAAAAAATATTGATATAATGTCTCAAAGCTTCCTGTTTCTCCTAATAGTACTTTTAAGCAGGACCATAGCAGCAATACTTCACAAGGCTCTATAAAGTCTTCAAGCACAAAATTTTGAAGACAAAAATTGTCTGTGCCATATATAAGGAAGAATATGGTCCTCTTGGGCCACAATGGCATTTCTCAACAACTGATATGGATTGTCTCATAATTGCTACAGCCACAGCAATCTATACGGGCCATAAAGGCAGGCCAAAGGGAACTATTATGACCTCTGAATGTTACTATTGACTGTTTGGCCAAGTTTACCCCAACTCCAAAATGATAGATGGGTTTTTACAAAATGCCCAAAAAAGAAAAAAAAATAATAAAGCTGTGTTTGATTTCTGCACATGGTTTGGCCTCCATTTGCTTAGGAAGTCTAAAGCCCTATTCAGCAAAGAGAAAAACAGTGAACTTTGTCTTCTAAATCTTGCTTCCAAATGTGATGAGTAGATGCTTAGCTTCTGCAATTAAACACCTACCTAATGGCTTTAGTGCCAGGCATTTAGGCCATTCTGGCCTCGTTCTTCCAACTATTCTACTGCATATGAAACACCTTCACCCAGCATGAGACACAAAGGCAGATTATCTTCTACCTCATCTACCTTGCATCTCCTCATGCTCAATACTGCCACATATTAAGTGTCACTAACACAATAAGCAAATCTAGTGAAGGATGGGTCTTTGTAAAACCAACTGTGTTTGCATGCAGAGAGTATCAACTTCACACCTATCTCAAAGACTGCACTGTGCACAGCAGGCAAGCACAATAAATACTAAATTATAAAACTTATGCTAAAAGCTGTATGTGATTTGAGGGGGGCTGAATTCCAGTTTCAGGTTCTGAAGCTGCCTGATATTCAAAGGTGGAGTTGACAACGGAGGCCAAAGTTGAAAGAAAAGTACTACACCAACTTCTGATATTACTAGCAGTCAAATATACTAATGTAATGAACAATTTCCACCTTTATTATGACTACTCATAAATAATGATTCTAATGGCAACTCCTGACATTCACTAGTCCATGGCACTCATCATCCAAGACACACATATTGCAACTATTTTTTGTGTGTCCCACCCCTTAGGTGGAAACTCTATAACAGAAGGGATTTTTTTTTATCATTTTTATTCACTGCCATATCCCCAGCAGCTGGGACAAACAAAACTATGATTATTTGTTGAAAGAATGAATGAGTTCTTACCATTTTCCATGTTATGTCCCTATTGCTTCTCATGAATTAAGTGAAGATAGCATAAACAAAGAGCCGAGAGCTTGGGCTCCAGAGTCACATAACCTGGGTTCCAAAACTTATTAAATTTTGATCTTGGGCAAGTCACTTAAGCTCTTTGTCCCCACAAATGGTTATCCCTAAAATGGAGATGATAATAAGGACACTACCTCAAAAGGTAGATATAAGATATAATGAGATAGTAAGTATAAGGGGCTCTGCACATATCCTAGGCATACAGTAAATGTCAGCAAGTATTCTTATATTCTTACTGTACTTTTTGTAATTATTAATCACATAATTTTCAAAACAACAGCAAAAGGTAGGGACTACTAGTTTTTATTTTTATAGTCAGCACTTTGAAGAAGAGAGTGCTACTGCATAAAGTAGGAAAATGGTAAAGAGCAGAGAAATGTTAGAAAAAGATGAGAAGGAGGGAAGATAAGCAAGACAAAGAGAAACAATGCAACAAGAAGGAATCAAGAGCCACTAGCCTAAGAAATAAGAGGCTTCATGTTAGAGAATTTGGTGATGTTTGATCCTGTGAACATGTGGGAGTCAGGTGGGTTAAAAATTGACCCATACCTTAGAAGCTCCAGAACTGGCAATATACTGCAGTAAGCCAGAGTGTGAGTTGCGAACTAATAGGGTGGGGTAGAAATCCAGGCTATGAGACTTTGAACTCTGACTCCTTGGCAGAGGAGTCCTTTATTCTCAAAGAGAATAACAGCTCTAGCTTTTCCCTCAGCATTGGAGTGTTCCAGGACAATTAGGGGTTATCAGAGTGTATGCTCTATAGTCAGATGGATTTGAGTTTAGTCACAGCTCAATCACTTATAAGCTGGGTGGCCATGGGTAAGTTAGTCAATCCCTCTGGGCCTTTTTTTTTTCCTTTTAAAATGGGAATACTAACTGGATCTACTCCACAGGGTTGGCACAGAAATTAAATGAGACAGTCCCTGAAAAGTGTTCCATGAAGTAAGTGGGCAAGAGAAACTTCCAATAATCATATAAGCACAGGCAGTATTTACTTTGCTGAGTAAATGCTTCTCATAAAATTAATGTGTTTCCTCTTCCATGCCCTGACTTCCCCAAAGAAAATATATGATGTAAGCAAATCTAAAACCATCCCCAGAAGCATATTACAATCAACAACTATCATTCTTAATGTCTTGGGCAAATTCGCTCAGTGTTGAAATACTAAAAACTCTCAAGGAAGTAGGTACTCTACAAAGACAAGTAGGAAAGTGTTTTAGGAACTTTGTCTAAAGAACAAGACAAATGCATCAATTATGTCACGGAGGTGGTCACAAGAAAGAGTTGAGAAAGAGGAAAGGAATAGAGGGTCCAATTTTAGCATTCAATATTCCCATGTGCATGTCCCCATGCCCCTGCACACCAGTCCTACCACAGTCAACCAACAAATCAGATGCTTGAAATCTGCCTCTACCATATCTACATTTGCCTTGGTACTTTCCAAATGTCTTCATTTCTGAGCTTTCCTTAGGAATACTGACAAGGAGAACAAATTTTAGTTTTGGTTCAAAGGCCAGTCATTTCAAAATGTCAAGTGAAATAACATCCCTGAGCCCTTCACTGTGTTGATAAACTTAGACACAACAAAGAAATCCTGACCCACAGAGGTCAACCATTCAAGCAGGGAAACAAGTATGCAAGATATTTCTGCCAGCACTGGGAAAAGTATTTGGGAGCCAGACATGGCTTGAAGGCACATCTTAAAAGGGGCTCTAAATTGAGGTTCTGTGTACCACCAGGAGTGTCTTTGAGTGGGCACTGAGGGTAGGGTGAGGTGGGGTGGAGGTGAGGTGACAACCTGGTGAAATTGTTTGAGATTGTGGCTTTTTACTGTGGAGCTGGGACATAGTTTTCATCAGCCAGTCAGAGGGGTCCAAGAACCAAAAGAGGTTAAAAACCTAGAATGCACTTTCAACTGTCTCATTTTGTAGACAGAATGGCTGAGTCCCTGATAAAACAGGAGTGTTTCTCTCAAGATCATTTACCTGCCAATGGTCTTGCCTTTGCCACTAGACAAGCATTTTGTTTCTTCCATGTGTAAAGTCCTATTTTCAAGTAACTTGGAGAGTTCTCCTTGCTAAGAGGACTACAATTTATGCTCCCCTTCAAACATTTTGATTTATGTTTAGTGAGAAAGTAGGCATCCCTGAAGCACTTATTTAAAAGAAAGCCAGCCTGCCAGATCAGCAGTGATGTGCAACCCTCATAGAAGAATCCACCATCCACCACATCAATAGCCAAGAAAAAAGGTCATAAAAAGAAACACATTGAAGTTTCCAAGCCTCAGAGAGGTTATTACACACAATAACAAGATCTTCTCTTTGTGTGGAGTTTGAACACACTGTATCTAACATGACACCTTGGTAACAGCAACCAAGATGCAGTCACTGTGTTATCTAATAATGAAAAGTTGAATATGAAATGTTCCCTTCCACAGCCCCCCTTCACAAATTTAAATCAAAGAGAATCTCTCATGCCAGATATGGATGTATTTATAAATAGTTATCTGTAGCCTGAGGACAAAAGATTTATACACACAGCCAAATAAGGACACTGATATTTTTAGGCCAAATTTCTATTAGCTCTAGTTATTCTGCCTATTAATTGATAAAGACACATGGCAAAAGAGAGAGAAAACTGGAATATTTAGAAGTTGGTGGTTAACTGGTAGCATTCTGTTTCTAGGTGTTATGCAGTTTGAGAACAACCATGAGATTATGAGATAAGAGTATCATCAGGCAAGTGTACGGTATTATGAAATACATTTAGTGTTTACTCTGTGCCAGACACTGTGCTATGTAGGAGTTTTTCACCTACTATCTCAGTTAATCCTCACAATAACTCTAGGGGTGAGTACTAGTGTGAAGTCCAGTTCGCAGGTGAGGAAACAGAGAACCCAAAACAGGTTAAGCAACTTGCTGCAATCACATGGCTAATGAATCACAACCTAGTTTTAACCCCCAAATCTGTGTGTTCTTCCTCACTGTGGTCTATGGTCTTCGCTAGCAAATTTGGGGAGGTTTTGTCCTAAAGCTGAGTTTATAGGGCCACTTTACATGCCAGTTAGGACCTTAGCACTTTGTTTAAAATTTAAATTACTTTATTTCTTCCTGAAAAGGCAAATAGAACACGAAACACCTACAACATACTATACTGTAGTCAGAGACCTGAAATTACTCATGTATAATTAGCTATATCCATGATCTGAACATCTAAAATATCCTTAAAAGCCCTACTATAAATATGAGAGACTAGAATAGTTAAATAGCTAATTAACTAGCTATTGTTCTTCTTATCACTTCTTGGCATTTCTACTTAGTTCTCTGAAACAACCCCAACCACTATCGAAGCAGAAGGTCAGAACCAAGGGGTCCTTGCATCAACCATGGAGAATGGAGAGGGTGGGAAGGTGGTGAGTTTTACTCCCTAAAGTTACTAAAAAACTTTATATATGTGTGTATGTGTGTGTGTGTGTGTATGTATGTGTGTGTGTGTGTGTGTGTGTGTGTGTATATATATATATATATATATATATATATTTTTTTTTTTTTTAACTCCACCACCCAACCCCCTGCCTCAGGAGAAGATCCAAAGCTTCTCAAAAAGGCTCAGGACCTGAGGTGGGGAAAAGAAAAAGAAAAAAGGAAAGAAAACTTAAAGCTTAGAAAATTAACTGAACAGTCCCTTCTGCATTTGGGGGCTTAGGAATTCAGCAGACAAACACAACTACACCATTCTGTGAAGCTATCAAAACGCTGTTCTTTCTGACATTGTTTTGATTTCCCACTCAACATCTGAAAACTGTTTTGACATAAGTAGCTAAAATTGTCATACTGAGGCTGAGATACTCCAGAGCCAGGACCCACCAAGACTCTTCTAAATCACCTCCTCAAAGCACCAAGGAATATCCTGACCTTGGTCTTGTGGTTCTGAAGAGCTTCAGGAGTGAGTGGGCATTTTAGACTTTCAGGTTGTTTATGTAGTCAATGCATTAACACCTCACTCATCAAAGCCAGAAACACAGTTTGTAAGTTACTGTTTCCCTCAATGCATTTTTATCGAATATTTTGCACATGCTTCTATTTCCCAGATTCAGGGAAAACAAGATGTTTAGTTGAAAATGTTTACCATGGAGGCCTTATAAATTACATGATAGTCTTGGGAGAGGAAAGTATTTTGCCAAATACCAGCTATGGGAATAAAATATTTTAGAGATTATGTTGGGATCACTTTGTTTTCTATTGATACAAAAACCCTTCCTAAGTAGAAATAGCTCAAGCAGGGGTACAAAAGTGTTGATGAAGCCCACTTAGGACTTGCATGCCCTCACAGAACACTCCAGGTCAATGAGGCGCTCTGCAACTCTAAGAGGTGTTGGGGCTGCTCTTCAGTGACTGAAGAATGAGTGGGTTACTTAGATTCTCAACCTGCTCACAGGTAAGTAAGCCCATGTGACAAGGATACATATTTTCAACAAGAAAGAAACAGTAGGGCCCCCTGGGTGGCTCAGTCGGTTAAGCGTCCAACTTTGGCCCAGGTCATGATCTCGTTTATGAGTTTGAGCCCCGCTTCAGGCTCTGTGCTAACAGCTCAGAGTCTGGAACCTGTTTCAGATTCTGTGTCTCCCTCTCTCTCTGCCCCTCTCTGCTCATACTCTGTCTGAGTCTCTCTCTCTCTCTCTCTCTCTCTCTCTCTCTCTCTCTCTCAGAAATAAATAAACATTAAAAAATTAGGAAAGAAACTAAAAAAATGACTGTCATTGCCTGCCACATAAAGAAGAACTATGGAAGTGAATGAAAACTATGGAAGTGAATGAAAACTTTCTTAATGAAAGGTTCTAGTAACTCTGGGGGATGAAGCAACAGCTCTTCCCCAATGTATGAAGGTTGGCTGACAGGACTGTTCCACAACAAAGACATCATGTGTCTGACAGATGGTAATACACTGTACTGACTCCTTTTCCTAATTTAACAAATTTGCATTTTGTGAATTTTCTCTTCCCAGCGAAAAGATATCCTAAAAGACCACCCAAACATACACTGCTCTTTACCCCCACTCTCCCTCTTTCACATTATGTTTGACACGGTCTAAGGAAACCACTACCAGCTTACTAAATTGACTCATCATCCCAGCTACTGATGAGTAGCACACATTCCATCACAGGCCTGAGTGTTAATCCTCCATGTTTTCTGACTCCGATGAAGTTTCACTTCAGGCCAGAGGTAGTTAACTGACGACACAACAAGAAATCCTGTTGAAACAATACACGAAAGTATGCATTTGTGATCTTCACTTGAAGAAAAGAAAGGAGCCGTCACTTTATCAGATGCCTGAAGGTTCAATGCCTCTGCTTTAGTTAGAGGTTGTTATAACTAGCCATAAGGCTACAACCTCTGTTGCACTGCAGAATTTCATGGGGTTTGGCTATGTCATTTGGATGACATAAAGGCAGAGAAGGGCTTCAAGCTCTGGTGAGGCTATCTGGAGAACCAGGCTGTCTAAGGAGCATCAAGTATCACTCAAGTTTGGTGTGGAGAACTCATAGCCAAGTATAGCTTGCTGCCACAGAAGGTGAGGGGTTTCTTCCGCCAATGCTGGACATATTTAAATTCCAGCTGAAGGCCATTGTGAGGGTGTTAGAGGAGAGCTCTACATAGGAATGAGAACATCAGTCATTACAGGATCACACTAAGAGTCTAGACTTGACAGATTCTTCATTTTGACTTTCTGGAACAGGGGGAATTCTATCCTACAGGGGTACCTCTAAATTAGGCCCCTTGTTTAAAGAGCAGTGCCCAATTCTGCCCACAATGTTGGAATTTCTCTTCATTTCCTTACTTTCATACTTATTATACTTATACCTACCCCATGCTCTTATACTGTGGGTAGAAACAAAGTCTCTCTCATCAAACAGGTCGTATTCTGGGGTCTGAGTATGTGGAGTAGAGGTAGAGATGGGCAAAATAATAAATAAAAAAGAAATGCTCTAATAGCAAGAGGTGATCTGAAGAAAATGATAAAATAGGGGAGCAGACTGGATGGCTACTCAGTAGGGTAGAGGAAGCTACTTCCACTCAGGGACCAGGAGAAAGCTGTCAAGAAATGAAAAATGAGAAAGAGCCTGATGAGAAAGTGGTGGCCTCGTGTAAATATCTGGTGCAAGAGAATTCCAGGCAGACTGAAGCCCAAATGCTAAGGAGAAGACTGTGGACTTGTGTGTTCAAGGAAGAGAGAAAACACCAGCATGGGCACAGCCTTAAAAAACAAAATAATGGTATGAGAGAAGAGAGAAGCAGTGCTGGGGTCACAGTCCAGAGGTGTGTTTCATTCTATAAACATGGGAAGCCACCAGAGGGTTTTAAGCAGAGGAATGACATAAATTGATTCTGTTTCAAAAAAGGTAATGATGGCCATTTATCATAATTTCCAATGTGTGCTAAAGTTAAACATAATCTTAACTATGAACCTAAAATTATGATGTACAACACCTTTCTGATAACAACACTAATTTTTCCCTGAAAATCTTTGTAGTTATATTATCAAAAAATATCTACAGACACAACAGCTACAGAATTTTAATTGTTATTCCACATGACAACAAAAAACCAAACCACCAACACCACTGGAAAAAAAAATGGCATGCCCATGGTAAAATAAAATTGGTGAATGTTTAGTTAAGCCAAATAAATAGATTTCTTGGCTATAAGAAAGTAAAAATTCTCACAGCATCTCATAGAAATGGAGTTTATGCTTCTCATAGAAGCAGGACATTATGCTTCATGTTATTCTTGAATCCAAATAGATGTTTTCTTTTTTTTTTTAATTTTTTTTTAAAAGGATTAAAATGTTCATTCATGGAATGCCTCCATATTCAAAAGGACTTAATGTTGTCCTGTCCTGGTCTCTTCTAAATTTCAGGATAATTCCTAGGTTTCCAGCTGATTACCTGGTTAAGACAACATAAGGCAAATAGAAAATGGGCCATTGCTAATGTGACAAATAGCCAAATTCTATTGCTGTTCTTGAACTGTGGTCTCTGATTTCCTGCTACGAATAAGTAGGTCATCAGTGGGGACCTGCAAAACCCCTTCACTATGCTAAGACTCCCACAGTGGCAGTGCCTGGCTGGCATTATCTAACCTCATAGATAACCTTAGATAACACCATCACCTGACATTCTACCCACATTGTTACAGTTTCATGGCAAGGAAAATATTGAAGAGCCCCCACATCGAGGCTAAGTGATGCCCTTGATAATTAAGAATTCTTATGGAGTTTCTAGAATGATAAACGGTCAAACAGAGAAGTTAACAAACATAAAAAACTTTAATGTGAAATGGCCTAAATGTGCCAAATTAACCTTAAATGAACTCAAAAGACCTTCAGCTCCAGAATCGACATTAATCATTTTCTGGAACTCAAGGAAAGGCCTGATGTAGTTAATTTTAAATTTCACTTTATGATGGAAAGCAGTACAATCCCACAGGATTCAAGGTATCTATTAGTTTACATTCTTGCCAGGGTCAGCGAAAAAAAGTCCACTATTGATCTGCTATTAAAAATCAGTTGACTTCACTTCTTTCTGAACAGGTTCTCCCTGATTGCTGAGCGCTGGCTGATCTTACCTCTACCTAGTGCCAACATGAAGAGATAAATAGACTATTCAGAGAGAGTTCTTCACATTACATTAGCTGAATAAATAGTGATGTATGGGTTTCTTCTCTCAAGTGCTGCCTTAGCTTGTAAAGATGAGAGCAAGGGAGACAGGGTTTATAAATCCTATTAGAATATTCACACAAACACCAAGTAACTTTCCTGAAGATCATTAAGGGAAACAAAAAATATGAACATTTTGTCTTTTAATTGTAGCTTTTGAGACTCCAAGAAAGGCCCACAATAAACCTGGGAGATTTAGAAGTTAAATGGAATCACAGAAGAAAAAAACCTAATATACTGTTTTATGAGCAGTATTCAAAAAAAAACAAAATAGGATGAAGGCCCTTGTAGTACTTTGGTAGGCTAGAGAATTAGCACAAACCAATTCAGCTGAAGTGAAATATATTATCAAAATTATTTTGCTCTGGGAATATTTCAGAATGAGTTTTTGTCCTCCTTAATCTGTTTTTAAGGATTCTGTGCTCAATTTCCAGTGTGGACCATTTCTTACAGAATGGAAGGAAACTGAGCCAGGGTAACGGCCTAGGGTTGATTATCTATATACTAAAACAATGTAATCAGTGCTTCAGAGAGCAGCTTGTCCATTCGGCTCCACTATACACACAGAAAGAGAATGGGTTCTCAACAGTTATGACATCAACCACAGCCTCTCTTCTCTTAGAATCTTTAGAACATCCCAGTGACTTTTATACATAACTTGCATGATCACCAAATCCTGAGTTTCCTATTAGTAAATTAGAGATTGTAGCAGGGCAAAGACAGTAGGTGAAGTCCTATGCATTATGTATTAGGATTCTTTCTGACAAAAAGCAGAGGGCATTTTTGTTGACTCACATAAACATACCCCAGAACAGCAGGCAGAGTTAGCATAGGCCTTTGCCCCTCTGGCTTTTGGTTTCACTCTCTCAGAATGAAGGTAACTGCCTGGCCAGGGAATATGGCCCCAGGAATCCCCCAACCTAGTAATCAGAGAGGAATGGGGAATCAGAGAGAATTTCCCCAACAGAACCTGAAAAGCACAAAATAAGCACAGGGAGAAGCCTGCCTTGGGTCAAGTGTCCATTCATTTATCACCCCTGTGGCCAAAGGAGGTTAAGTACCATACCTCATCTGGTGATGAGTGAGGAAGGGATTCTGAGCAGACCAAAAATAACAGCCTCTATGGATTGGAAGGACAAGGCACAGAACACAACTTTATGAATTCTGATTAACCAAGTACACAAAATTATCAGGTGCTTATAGGATCAACATTCAGTGACTTTCAGACGAATAGTACTTTTGCCTCTTATTAAGTGGCATACTATCCTTGACATACCAGATGGCACTCCTTAGTCACTAACTGCTGTGCATGCTCTACCCAGTGGTTTTTCAGCAGTGGTACTCTGAACTTCTCATGCTGGCTTCTTATTGCTTTATTATTAGTGCCTCAGACCAGGTTCCCCAGAGCAGATCCTGAGAGAACTTAAGTGTCAGTAGATTTCTTGAGACATACCCTTATGGAATTGGAGGAGGTAAGACAGTAAATAGAAGAAAGCTACTGCAAGGTATATTCATTAGTGGGTTCCTGCTTTGAACAACTGGGGCTCAATCCACCGGCAGCCTCCTAGAGACAACAGACACATTCCTGAGTTTCCCATTGGTGGCCAATAGAGCTAGAAGACTGACCCTTCAACTTCCACTTGCCATTTGCTGAGGGCTATTTCTAGGGTGACATTAACTTCTCAGCACTTGAAGATTGATCCCTGCACTGGTGGGAAAAAGCCCTGAAGTAGTTAGGAGCAGTTACTTGTAATAGAATGGCCTCCCTCAGTATGTACAAGGAGGGTTAGTCCTAAGGGATATGGCCAAAACACATGGCTTTGATTTCCACCACTAACACACATTTATGGAAAAAAAAATGATTTATTTATTCATCAACTACTTACCCAGCTCCTATTATGTGCAGGTACTCTTCTAGGAGCTGTAAATACATTGAGGGACCAAACAAAGATTACTTTCTTATTTAATACTCAGCAAAACTGGGCTAGGCAGAGGTGGATTCCATGGGCTACATATCACAACCCTGTCCAAACATCAGCTTTAAGCGTGGTTCGTAATTGGGAAATAGCAGGATAATTAGTATTGGGCTTCCCCATCACTAATCAAGGTATGCTGAGGTCTTTAAGCTAGTAATCAATTTGAATCAAGAACTAGAGTAAGCAGATAGGTATTGGAAGGAAGTCGTTTCCATTAAAGGACACTGAGATAAAAGTTTTGTTTTCAAAACCCTTTTGGGACTCCTTCCCTGTGGTAACTTGTGCCCAGAGGCACTGCAGAGTGGCCTGCTCTAACTCTGACAGCTGAGTAGGGTGTCAGCTTCTGGACTGGAGAGAACTAATGTTAATTTGACCACCTGGGGATTAAACTGGCATTGGTGACTTCAAATATGTCCTGCAGAAACTAACTGATCTCCATTTCAAACACAAAGTATTCTGCCTTCCAAATGATACAGAATTCCATTTTATCTACATTGGCCAGGTAAAGCAGCATATTTGCCAAAATTCTAGACATGGGGAGTTATTTGTAAAGCCTCAGAATATCCTCAAGTGTTGCCTTAAATAAACCCGTCACACTTATACAGAAAGTAGTGAACTGTATGTATAGGTAAAAGACAAGTTAGACCTATTCTGAGGTGGAAAAAAGGTATAAACAAGTAAAGCAAATTTCTATTGTACCCTGAACATCTATGTACATAACTTAGAATATGCTAAATGGCAATTTTACTTATTCTGGTTATCTCTATCATTTGGCATTTCCCATCTCAGGGAAATGAGTCTGACTTCAAAGGGTTGCTTAGCTGTGAAGACTCTAGTTTATCTGATTAATGGCTACTGAAACAAATAGTCAGAAAATTAAGTGTTGATGGCAGTCTGGATGAGTTAGTGTGGACTATATAGCAGAATGAGCAATACATGTGGCACATGCCCTTGACAGACACCATTCATTGATTGCAGCTCACTCTCTTAATGTGCCCAGAATGAGCCTCAGAATCTTCCACGGTCCAGTTCTTCAGACAGTCACAACTGATCTTGTGGAGACAGTACTCAGGATGAAAGCTAATTGATACCCATGGTTTCTTCAGAGAGCCTGGGCCTCTTAACATGCCATTATTGAGAAGGAGTGGTGGGGGAAGTAGGGAGGAAGGAAGGGAGAGACAGGTAGGAGAGAGGGAACAGGGAAGGAGAGGAAGGAAAATAAAATAAACTTTTAAAATAAGTGCCTCCTCCTTCGTTCTCTGCAAACACTGCTATTTCGGGATTTAAAGTGAAAGGGATAAGCAGTTGCTACACGAAAATATGCCACTCTGGCATACTAATAATTTTGAGCTGAAAGCAACTAAAAAATAGCAGATGTAAGAAGAGCTCTCTCACTTCTCCCTTTTACCTAAAAGCAGGACATAAATTTCCAGTGAAAAAGGTACCTTCCCTATACCAGGAAGACAAGAACAGTCTTACCCCAGAGATGAGAAGTTGATGCTTAATTGAATTTATATGCACACACAAACCCACGGAAATAAACCTTATCTTCCATTTGTTTCCTGTATGTATTCTTAGCCACTTTCCCACAGTTTACACTCCCAGCACAAACCCCATTTTCCTTTGTCTTGTTGCATTTCCACAGTTTATCATTCCGTTAAAACCATTCTTTGGGTTTTCATTTCCAATATATGTGAAAGTCTCTGTGTATGTGTAAAAATATTAACATAAAACGTGAGTATCTTCCTTTTGTATATCAGCCTTTGTCAGTTTAATTCTCAGGACCAGACACAGAACATAAAAGGGTAGGAGAAAATTCTCTCTTCCCTGCCCCTGCACACAACAATTTATAACTGTCTACCCTGAAACTGTATCAGGCTGACTTTCCTGAGAAAACTCAGGCAAAATCATTCTTTCCAGAAACAAAGAAAGAAGAACAAAAAAATGACCACAGCCTTAAGACAACTGAGCAGTTCTCAGAGGGAAGAAATTGTCCAAATAAAACTCAAGGGCACTCTACCTTTAGAAGGATGGTCAAGAAAGACAAAATATATAGAGAAGGATTAAAATTCCAAAGACATTTTCTTCTCAACACTCCTCATTTTTTCTTCTACTGTGGTTACTATACAACGAATCATTCCTTTTGCCATATCACACAGATAGCTATGATTGGATCTCCCTCAAGAGTCCAAGGGACCCTGGGTAGGAGAGTATAATATAATTCATATATATATATATATATATATATATATATATATATATATAGGTAAACTCTGTAAAAGTTTTCATCATACCAGCTACTTCTGTTGGTGACCCAGATCATCATTCACCAGGTATAAATGAGGTTGGTTGTGAACAAGGTTAGGAATTAGAGCCAAGGATGATCTATTAGTTCATCTTGCTTGTCTCACGGGGAAAAAAGCAGAATCATTTCTCTGGAGAGTTTTCTTGAATGGTTTCCCAATTCTAACTTGAAACCACATTCAAAATCTTGTGACTTTCCTCTTTCTTGAAGCCCACCAGTAATTAGTTGTTTTGCCACTTCCAAGGCAATGATACCCAACACGAACACACAAACTATTAACACACAACATCACCCACTTTTATACTGCAAGCTCATTTTCAAGCATTATTTGTTTTCATAAACTTAAGCTAGGATGACTCTTTCCTCACTGCCTTTAATTAATAAAGAACGCTTAATATGCACTTTTTCCCCCCATCAATCTGGCACTAAAAAATGCTGAATTGCGGTTGCAGTAATTTGAAAGAAGAGTTTGGGGCTATTAGAAGAAATTCACATCAGGCATTTCTCTCCATGGCCTACTTAGATTTTTCAAAGTGAAGGAATGTTTCAAGGCAAATAAAAAACTTGGGGTACTGGAGAAGTCTGCCCCATCTAAAGTCCTATTTTTCAATTTTCTACACAAAGACGCCTTATGGTGCATTTTAATAATGTAGCTTGCAATATATTTTGAAAGAGGGAACAAGTTGTAATCTGATCCAGGACAGAACAATGCCTCACATAGATTCCTGAACAAGTATCTGACTGTGGGAGCCCTGCTCTTTTGTCTCCTGGGTAATTATTTTATACATTTGGGAGGTTTATAGGGAATGTGTATGAGCTTTTCAAGTAAAAAGGTGTGAGGCTCTGACTCTTCCTGGAAATCTGAAAGGAAAAGAGAATATGAAATTAACAGGTAGCCTCCCATACAGAACCAGAGAGATCCCACAGGTCACCCGCACTGCTGAATATTCCAAAATTACATTTGTTAAAAATGCAGAAACAGCTTGAAAACATACCTGACTTTACCTTTTAAAAGGATTAAAAATTTAAGTAGCTTTATGAATTTCTCTCCCACCTCCCTATTCTTGATTCTATCCCTAATGCCCTGATAGGATCTGTGGTTGCTTCATTTAAATACAGCAGAACTGTGAACATGTCCTTTTCTAAATAAACCCACTCTAATATAAACGTTATAATCACAACATCTCTCACTCACTAAGGTGTTTCCTAAACTAATTCTATGTGCCACACACTCATCCAGGCAGTGGGGATACATGTGGCCCCATTCTCCTGAGCTACAGGCAACTGCAGAAGACAGATTTTAATCAAATAATCACACATACACAGTAGGGTTTCAAACTGAGATAAGGAGCAAACACCTGTGAGATGAGGGCAGACTTCCCTGAGGAGGTAAGTGAAGATCTGCAGCAGGAAAAAGGGTTCAGGAAGCTGGAGGAGAATGGACACTTCAAGACGGGGGATGGGAGGCATGGAAGCCCTAGAACAGGATGGAACAGGGCCAAAGCCCTAAAAGCAAAGGACAGGTGGTTTGGGCGCGGGGGGGGGGGGGGGGTGCTTTGTAACACATTCTCCTATGTATGCTGGCAGCATGCACAATTTCAGGTTGATGAATATGAACAAATGTGCTAAGTGTTGTCAAGATTGCCCCCATTGAGGGGCAGTTTGGGGTCACAGGTGGAGAGCATCTTGCCTCAGGGCTTTAGCCTCAGGCTCTAAGGAGATTCTGGGCAGGTGAGTGGATCTGAAGTACCTGGGAATGTGAGAAAACAGATAAATGGTGACTTTTTCTGTCTCCCAGTGGCTCCTATTTAGGCAAAGCCAAGTTTCTCACAGGTCAGGCCTTTCTGCCCCCAACCTAGCAGATGCTGTTATTATAGGAAGACAAGTGAACAGTGATTCCCCAGAAATCTTTGAGGATAGAGGAGACAGCCTTCTTGCCAGGCCAGTTTAGCTGCAGAGGGTTGAAATGGCCACTTTCCCACACAAATGAACTAGACTCTCAAACTCTGCCAGCATCTGGGAGAGGAGAAGAAGCAAGGCCTTAGCTTTGGTTCTACATAGAGCAAGACACTGTTCTTTCATACTGGGGTTAACTTCTACTTCATCAACAAGGGGGTTTACAGATGACCGTGGGAGACAAGAGTCATTCCCAATAACTACTTCACGATGGCATAGTAAGGTCTCTGAGGGCTGGGCTTTTTGGGGGTCTGAAATATCAGAATACAGTATAAAGAAGCTTCTATAGTGTAAAACATCTATAGCTAAACAGAAGAGAGTGAGGTCGCTAAGTTGTTCAACCAGAAGCACATCTGCAGTGAGTGTGGTGTCTTCACAGGGACTCCGTCTCGGGGAACACAAAACCTCCACCTTTTGTCCTCACCTTTCTCCCTCTCTCAATTTTCACATGGCTTTATTTTTAACAAATTGTGTTCAATTTCCCAGACATCATTATATCGAAGTGACATGTTCCTCTCCACAAACATCAGAGAGAGAAAAAACCAGAGACAGATGGAAGAGGATTTCTTTTCGCGGGCAGGGTTTTCCCTGGATAGAGAACTAACTTTTCTCAAATACAACAGAGGAGAAGGGTCAGAAAAATGGATGGAAAGACAACCTTAGAATATCTTTGTGTCCTTTTTCTTCCCTTTAAACATGAGTGGCAAATAATAACCCTCATATTTTATGAAAGCTTATTTTGTTGTTGTTTAAAAAAGCCAAAACAATTTAACTATGGATGGTGTCAGTGTTCTGCTTTGTATTTTTCCATATTTTCCAAAATATCTACAATGAACAAGTGTTATCTTTACATTAGAGAAGACAAAAATCCTCCAAAATGAGATCTCTGTCTGTGCTCAGGGAGCTATTTGGCGTTACAAGAGAGAGGGACAACATAAATGCTTGTTTGCTTCAGTTAGAATGACTTCTAATTCTATTTCCTGTGGATTTTCATAGGTCGCTAGTTCATTTCAATCAGCTATTAAGTGAATAAATGTGAAATCTTAAAATACACAGAGAAAGTATATTAAGCAGTGTTTCAAATCATATGTGAGCATATGAGGGGAGCTAGTTCTCACTTGCCAGTTATTATTCCACTTAAAAAAACTGCTTACCCCTCAACTTTGCTCCCTCATTACAACATTTGAACTTTGGGAACCTTTACCATTACCGTATAGTGATAACTCTTGGCTAATAGTCTGTGAAGGAACAATTACTAATAACCCACGCCAGCCAAAGGCAGATACAGCAACATGAGCAAAGGACAAGGCTGGTGTTATGTGGCTCGATGGCCACTTGGGGAAAAACAAGGAAAGGATTTTTATTGACCTACGTGGTTTAACAAATGACACCTAAGTGATCTATTGGCATACTAGAACAGAGGCAAAACTGCTGCCTTATTAAGTCATTTTTAAAATAGTCATTATAGAACTTTGGCCATAAACCAAGAACAAAAGATCCCATGAAATAAGTTTTTATGAAAAAGTTTAAACATACAGTAGTGTTGAGAAAAGGAGCTTAGAGCTGAATACGGTTACTGATTACATTTCTAGAGGTCTTTCCTAGAAATAATCCTTCTCTGGGTTCAAACCTGAAGAATCAAAATGAGCTATTTTAGGTAAATTTGGGGGATGATATAGACTTTGGCAGACTATCAGCTCCATGAGGTTAGGGACCACATCTGTTTTATTTAGCAGTACATGCAAAATAGTGGGCTGGGAGTTGCTCAGCAGGTGCTCAGCAAAAAGTAAATGAACGCATTAGTGAGATTTCATGCATTGTGTGTTCTTGCAAACAGAAAATCACAACCTTTCTGAATTTAAACTTACGGGGCAAAACCCATTATTATACAGGTTCTTAGTGAAATTTTGGTGTTTAGGAAAAGGGCTGAGACTTTCTTCAGGTAGAAAGATTTTTCACCCAATATTTGCTGTGTGTTGTTTGGCCCAATCTGGCCCAGAACATAAATGATGCTGACAGAAACTGAGGTCCTGTGGGATTCTACCACAATCCTTCAGCTAATGGGATCTTGTACAGAACTCATATTTATCACTTCCTTATCAGTTCACTTGCTGGAGCCTTTTATTGGAATCTCAAGTGGATAGATAAATTGTTCTCCCAGCCTTCAGCCTCATCTAATCCACTGCTATCTTGTTCTCAAGAAAGTATCTTTCTTTTCATCTCTGTCTCTTTTTCCTTACTTTAGTGAGGCCTGAATGCTTCTGGAATCACATTCAGACAACAAATACTGGCTTCTGAGTATCTTTATGAATAGATACCAAACCTGCTCACCTCTGTGCTGTTCTCTACATGCACAAATCAGTCAAGATGCTCAACTCACTACTGCCATTTCCACAGCGAGGCTCATACCTGTCCCTTGGCTTACAGGAAACATAGAGCAAAAGAAATACCACAGGGTGGGAGATGGGGGACAACGGGTCCTTAAGGCATTGAGTCTCTGGATCAAGCCATACCTGAAGCTAGACTTGGATGACTTCTTTAATTATATGACTCAATAAAACCTCCATTTACTTTATCCAGTTTGTGGTTTTTTTTCCACTTGCAACCGAAATAGCTTTAACATATGCAGGAAAAAGGAGATGACGGCAAGGGGAAAAAAAAAAAACAAAAAGAAGAAAAAGGGATCAGAGGAAAAAGAACAATGAAAGATTTGACAAGGTTATGGGACTAGCCAGTATGCAATAAGAATACAGAACATGAATTCCAGAGTTCACTGCTCTTTTCCCTGCTACTCCCCTCCAGAAATCAGTACTGATTTTTATTTTTATACATAGTTACTTTGAAGCTAAACAGAATTAGCCTGCTATCAAGACCCCACAAATATAAGACATATATCTACTTACAGATTTACATTCTGTTTTGTTGTTGTTGTTGTTGTTACACGTTTAAGAATTGTTTTCATAATTAAGCTTCCCAAGGGGAATACAAATGCCACTCTTAATTTAAAGAAATACTAACTCTAAAATCAATTTGTAGAATATTTCAGTTGGATCAATGGATATAGCCTCCACTAAAACCAAATTATTCCCCACTCATGCTTCTTTATAAGTGTGTACCAACACCAATCAAGATTTTCAGGAAACATGTTACAAAGCCATTATTCCCAGAGACTGAATCAAGCAGTCAATGATCAAAACATAAGGTAAAGGGACCCCTGGGTGGCTCAGTTGGTTAAGCGTCCAACTTCAGCTCAGGTCATGATCTCACCATTTGTGAGTTTGAGCCCCATGTCCGGCTCTGTACTGATGGCTCAGAGCCTGGAGCCTGCTTCACATTCTCTCTCCCTCTCTCCCCCTCTCCCCCTCTCCCTCTCCTGCTTGTACTCTATCTCTTTCAAAAATAAATAAACATTAAAAATTTTAAAAAACATAAGGCAAAAAAGAATATTCCATCCCTGAACCCAAAGCACTTGAGTTTTATTAAACATTTATTAGAGATTTTACATAGAATATACTGCTCTGTGCCTATTTTCTTCGTCTTCCAAAGGGTTGCATAATGTTTTGTGTGCAGTGCAGAAGGAAGGCACCAGAAACCGATGTTATCTGTGTAACAGATACTGACATGCAGCTTTTTCACAGAACAGAAAGAAAGTTCTGAAGAAACCACAACAACTTTGCAATAGCATCAACAGTAAAGACCAAGGCCCCAACAGGACTGAAAATGTTTCTGAATGCAATGATACTCAATCTACCACACAATTACCAACTTTACTCAGCCAACAGTATGTTTCTTCAAACACTGGATATAATGATTCTACCCATAAGAAGTCCAACTGTTGATGAAATAGTAACTAGCTAAAAACTAAAAGCAAACAATTATGTGTAACCCTACTAATGGTTTCTGCCTCTAATGTTTCACACAGGTAATTCGTGGCCCACCCTTTTTCTTGCAGAACAGCTACTCTAAGACAGTTCTCTTACAGCCAAGGAACTTCCTTAGCCAGCTGAATCCAGGGTATTTCATTTTCACTTTGCACTCACTGCTTTGTCCTTACAACATGCCGCTGTGTTTTTGGTTATCTGCAAACATTTCTTGTCTTTCCTACAGAACTGCATATCCCTGGAACAGAGGTACCAAGTCTCACAGAGCTTCTAAATCTGGAACTTAGGACAACACTGTACAAAGTCTGTAACAAGTAATGTTTGTTAGAGTTCATTATATATTCTTTAAGGCTGGTAACTGATCTTTTTAAAAGATAAAACTGGTTATACATGGACTGTATTAAAACAGTGTTAAAAAATCTAAAATAATATCACTGTGAGCACGGAATGCATTTTTATTTTTATTTGTCTGAAGTTTATTTATTTATTTTGAGAAAGACAGAGAGAGCACAAGCAGGGAAGGGGCAGAGAGAGAATCCCAAGCAGGCTCTGCATGTGGTCAGCACAAAGTCTGATGCAGGGCTCAAATCCATGCAACTATGAGATCATGACCTGAGCCGAAATCAAGAGTCAGACACTTAACCGACAGAGTCACCCCGGAGCCCCTAGAATGCATTTTTAATTTAAGGGAGGTGTTTTATTCAGTCTGAGAATGGAGGAATTTATGATGCCTAATACCAGTCTTCAAAAGGCGTCTACCTGCCCAGTTGAGAACACTGTGTAAAGAAAAGTTCTGGATTCCATTCTCCTCTGCCACAGACAATTAAATGTTTTGGTTTAAAAGCTGTTTCTGGGAGTTGAGTTTATTAGCCATACTCTGATGAGGAAGGGACTGCAGAAATCACACAGCATGAGGGCATCATCAGTAGGGCTCTACCAACGTTTTCTCGGTAGATGAGGTGTCCTGGGTCTGAGTTTCTGTTCACCTATGTCTCTGACTGGAATCTAGTCCCTGAGCAAGTCACTTTTCCCCTCTGAGCCTCAGTCACCTCATCTTTTAAATTAAGATAAAATTCCTGGTGGCATACCTGCTTCACAGGCTGTTGGGAACATAGTAGCAACAGCACTGATGATGTTAATAATTCGATGATAATAGCTACCATTTACTAAGGCATCCCATATGCTAGCACTGTGATAAAAGTCCTATACTTCCCTTAACTCTTATGATCATCACAACAATTCTATGAAGCCAGGTACTATCATTATCTGCCTTCTACAGATGAGGTAACTAAGATCAGAGATGTTCAACAACTTGCCCAAAGTCACACACCTGGTAAAAAGTAGAGCCAGGATTTGAAGCCCAGCATTCTGGTTCCAAAGCCTTAGCCCTGTGCTATTCCGCCCCACACAAATCATTTAAAGCATGTGATGTGAAGCACTTTATAACTTTAATAAAAAATATATAAATTATTAATATTAATACAAATAGATGTTCATTACAGTTATTGAAAGATGAGGTAACCATCAATTGTTTTAGTGAAAGCACATACACTTCTCTCAGTAATACCAACAATCCACTGCCAGCAAAACTAAACAAAACACAACTAGAATAGCCTTAGCACATCATCACAAAAGAAGTGCCACTGACACCATGCAACCAGAGAATTCATTCTTCCCTGGAGTTCAAAAGGAAAAAAAAATTCCATGCTTCATCTGACAAGAACAACAAATCCTTCTCACAGCTCTGGCAATGGAATGCCTCAGAAAGAACAGGTTCAGGAGGGCACTCCCACTGCAAACCAGTGACAAGCCAGCATGAGCCCCACAGAGGGATCCATACCATGATGCCTGTTGCCACTTGCAAGTCACACAACAGTCCCACGTGTGCCTCCAGAAAGCCACCCAGGACCAGACTAGAGCCCAAACTAGCTTTCCCAGCCTTACAAGGAGCCGGCCACTAGGGAGGCATGGAGGAGAGCTTACAACGTGGCAGGCTATTTCTGAGTTCCCCTTTCAACTTGTTTCTTCACTAAGTTACTTTGACATCACACCTGTTTCTGTTCTAGTCTGGAAGCCTCTGCAGCACGACAGATGGCAGAGTGTCTACATAACGAATGTTCTCTGAGGTCAGTCTATGGAGGTGGCAGCGGGGACCTTGGCGGGTGGGACCGGAGGGCAGCAGGGCCCCACCCCCCTGGGGGAAGGAGCACCACCATCCATCCCCCACTTTGCTGGGGAACGCTCCCCACCCCTGTGGAAGCTGGGGGTGCGTCTAAGCTCTGAATGTCCTCAGCTCTGCTCCTCCTTCTGACAGTCATATCCAGGATACCCCGCACCAGCAGCTGCAAGAGGAAGCTACAAAGGAAATCTAGAAGGGGACTGAGAAATCGTAAAAACAGAACAAACCCTCATCGCATTGAAAACTTCAAACTCCATTCTAGGTAAACTTCCAATTTCACTCTCTTAAACTTAACTTGAGATTTAACTCCCTGAAGTCTAAGCTTTCTAACTCTCAAATCTCAACTTCTATGTTTCTTAAATCTATCTTAAAGTCAAACTTAGTCTTTTGAAGAGGGAAGTAAAATTTAACAGCTGAATGGAATGAGTTCCTATGAATGTCCAGCCTGGTTTTAAGGTCATGCCTGGTCCTTAGAAGTTGAAGAAATCCTCACTTCCTGTTTATGCCAATTTAACATCAGAATAAGGATCTATCTTGGCTGAGCTATGGAGGAAATATTTTCTCAATCACTTTACTGTCCATTTATTAAAGAATCCGTGATGCACAGGATGAATAACATTCTGCTTCTTAAAGGAACAAACACCTGTTTCAGGGGCACACGCTTTGCAGACATCTTGTGTGTCTGGAGGTGATACACACTGCTCCCCTTCCCCCTCAAGGACAGCTGGTAGACCTCACTGCCTGCAGCATGAAAGAACTAGCTCTGCACATTCGGTTCCGTTTGAGAGACCAGAGTGCTTCCATTAATAAGAATTCTGGGCCCATTAACAGGATGACACAAGCGGCTGGAAGTAAACTGGAATCCACTTCAACTCCTCTCTATGGGTGTCTCTCTTGATATTCCCATCTGCTCTGCTTGACGCAAGGGTGATGGAGATTAAGATGAGAGAAGATGCTCTCTTTGACGGTAGGGACTACACATCTGCCTCATTCTTTGCTGTCATCACAGAAGCTAGAACAGAGGCCGGCAAACAGTCAGGTCTCAACAAATCACTAGCAAATAAAAAATACAGTGTGCCAAGCACTGTGTGGAGAGTTTCCCAATTTGTGGCTTTATGTGATACTCATAAAAATCCTATGCAAGAGGGAGTGCTCTTATTCCAATTTCACAGACAAGGAAACAAAACCACTTGCCTAACACCATACAACTAAGAGTAGATAGAGCCAGTCTTTGAATCCTCAGACCAAATACTTCTTCTGAGTGAGAGACCTATTTTATAAGGTAAATCTCTCAAATAGGGAGAACATAGCTCATTGTGACCTGCCTCATGATTTACCCCATCCACCTACACTAGTAATACTAACTGCCACTGAATATAGGTGGAAGACAGCAATTCAGGTAAGGCCAGGGGAGCAATCCACACGGTGTCATGGGGCCAGCAGACCCCTGAAAGCAAACACAATATTTTGTGCATATACCTGAGTTTTTCCATAGAAAAAGTCTATAGCTTTCAGACTTCAAAGATTCCATGATCCTTCCAACTCCCAGAATTTAATGAGTTAGCTGCCTTTCACTAAATTATGCTTCTAATTGTCACCCCAAAGAGTCAAAGCATTCTGGGTGATTTTTATATGCCTGCTTGAGGGAAAATAATTAGCATGAAAGCTTGGTGAGGATTAGACATGAGAACAGTCAGTCTCTGGAAAACACCCTTGGTGTGGAAAGAGCCCCCACAGATCACTGCTTAATTAAGAATATTAGCTCAGATTTCATTCCAGTGCTAGCATTTGTCCACCGAGAGAACAAAGAGCATCTCTATCAATTTACCTCCCAGTTGGTCTTGAGGGTACTGACATCACAGGATCCCGTATCACTGACCAGATTCCATCGTCTTCAAAATATGAAAAGGCACCAGCAAAACCCACCATCCAGCTGTGTCCCTGCCAACAAGATTTTTCTAACCATTTAATTTTTGACAATCTTCATCTGCAGCATGGACACCCAGGCCGGAGGCTCTATACCATCCTCATGTCCAACAAACACTTAGTGAGAGCCTACTATGTGCCAAGAACTGCATAAAACTCTTGCTCCTGTGCCCTCTGGAGGCCTCTGTGTGATTCTCAGCAACATGTTTAAAATAGAACAATCAGCAGAGAACACCCAGATGTGGGGACAAGTGTGACAAAGGAGTAAAAACCAGGTCATGTACACAGTTAAAGGCAATGATGATTCTGTAGAAGGACAAGAGCACATCTTCCAACTCCTATACGGTTTTTGAGAAGGAGAGGAAATACAGAATTAAACCAGACTACCCAGACTCCAAAGAGAAAAGGAAAAGAACAAAGATTCCAGTCTTGTGACTGCTGGTTCACAGGAAAAGATAAGGTGGAAGAGGAAGAAGAAGAGAAAAAATGAAAAAGGAAAAATACATTTTTCTAACTGAAGTCATCTAAAAATGGAATAAGATAGCTGGTAAAAAGTAAGCTAGCCATCACTGGAAGGACTTTACGTGGATTTATACAATGGATGAAGGTAAAGCTGAAACTATAACACATGAAAGATGGGTTAGTACAAGATGATTGTACCAAAATATAAAGAAACAAAGTTAGTCAGTGTGCGACCCTTCAAAAATAGTACGTGGATTATGCTGTTTGCAGAGAAGAACGTGATGTTCACAACCCAACGCCGATTATATGCTTACCGTGTCTTATTAATGTAATGACCTTGGGAGTTGACTCCTCGTCTTCCTTAACCTGATGAGTGTGCTGAATATAATCAATTAGGTTTGTAATTAAAATTACAATTTATTCAACAAATTTCCCCCACCTTCTCTTGCTAAGGCTCAAGAAACCATTGGGTGATCAGTACGGGCCCTCTGCTATAGGCATCATGCTTGCTCCCTCTCTCTCTCTCTGTTTGTCTCTCTCTCTCCCTCCCTCTCTCCCAGCATTTCTATTATGGGTAATTTATTAAACCTTAAATTTCTTTCCTATTTGTAAGTTTCAGCAAAATTTAGTCAGGTTTCAACACGGAGTGTCAAGGGATAATTAGGACAGTTAGCAGTAATTTATCATTTCTCAGCTGGGTTTTCGAGCTTTTGCTGACTGCCGGTAGAAATCCGTTAGCCAGCTCTACCCAGATCACTATGAAATCTCCTTTATCTTTGTGCAAATTGCTTTTCTATTTTCCTGAAGTGAGCTGCAAGATGAGCCAATCCATTCCTGAAAACCTAGCCACTGGTGTGCCTGTCATCAGCATGAGGCAGAGCCCAGGGCTTCAGATGGATGATTACAGTGGCTAATGGATGATAGGGTGCTACAGGCTGCTCCCTCCCAACCTGCTGTGGATTAGGAATTTAAACCGGGAAGTCCGACATCCCATTAGATCTTCAGAAAATATGCAAAGGAATCCATGAACATGCCAATATACATGTTACAGGGCAAATCCTGCCTAGCAGCCCACCAAAGATGAAAAGCCGGGAGAAGGCAGGGACAACAGTTCTGCACTACTTCTGTGTAAGAAGAGGATGTTATTAAGCCTGAACCAAAAAAGGGAGGACCTCCTGTTTTTGAGAGAGGCTCATTTACTAGATGGTGAAAAATGAATGCTCTGGGTAATTTCATTCTGAATTGATTTATTTCTAAATGGGGGGAAATTGACACTTGGTGAAGAGCGTAAAAAGCACGTTTCTGGGAAGAGCCAGCTAGTCTCAGGTATAATGCAATTATCTGAACACAGGAAATAAGAACACAGAAGGCAGGGTAGAAGGTCACCCAGGAAAGTCATTCCCCACAATGAACACTTTCCTTTCCCCCTTGTGACAGACGCTCAGAAAAGTATAAACTGACCCATATTTCCAGTTTATTTCTGGTGCCTAGCCTAACCTAATCAAAGTTCGCTTTTTAGAAATCCAACAGTTATTCTCAATTAGATTGCACAGCAAATTAAATCATAAATTTCTCTATCCTGGCCCTGGTTTGTCACATTCCTAAAATACAACTTTGCTCCCTCTGGCATTTTATTTAAATCTCTGAGGCCAGGCCCCAAGGAAAGTTATAGATTTGATAATTTGCTAATGTGGCCACAGTAATTGTTTGAGCTATATTTATGATTTTATTGGATCTTACAACAATCAATAATAATCCATTGATGTCCCTGACTCGGGTTTTCTCACAGTCGACAAATGGGGCAGTGGATTCATTTTTAATGTACCCAACTCCCTCCCTAAGAGAGTCTTGCATATATTAATAAAGGCCAAGAAATGAATGGCATCGGTGAACATATCTTACCCTGAAGAATTAGCTGCAGGATAAGATTTAATGTTAAAAAATAAGGGGAAGAATAGACTAACAGGACCCATTTTGTACAGCACGACCATCATTAAAGTTAATGGAATTACCTTGTGGTCATGCACCAAAGGGAGCCTATTGGAAGTTAAGCTTTTCTAGGGCCATTGATTCTCAAACTTTCACTCAAGGATTCCCATTGGCATGTGATGAGTATTGCAGATATGCAGAAGCACTTAATGCAAACTGCCAGTTAAGCATATTAAGGAGTAACAATAACTGAATATTTTAGAGCAGATGATCTAGTTGAGGATGTTTTCCACTGGAGGTAGCAGGAACTTCAACTTTAATGGATCAGCTAACCAAAAAGTCTGGAGGTGGTGCAGACTTCAGGACTGGTTAATTCAGCAACCTGGTAATGTCACCCAGGGTCCAACTTCTGTCTCTGCCACTACACACTCAGTATCTGCTTCACTCTATAGCAGAATGACCCATGAATCCTAAGATAGTTGTTGCAACTGTCAGGGTTACTGCTTCCTTATTCATATCCCTACCCACAGACAATGGATACAAGTTCTCCATGAGGCTGGGAACAACCATCCCTAAAGCGAATGGAATCCTTAGGTGGCTTAGGTCAGGGTTAACTAAACTCATAAGTTGGCAGAGAGAAATGGCTTAGGGCAGGGATGAGGAAACTACAGCCTTTGGAACAAATCTGGCCCATGGCCTGTTTTTTTAAATAAAGTTTTATTGGAATACAGCCACATTTATTTGTGCAAATTTATTTACATATTTTCTTTGGCGGCTTTCATGCTGCAAAGGCAAGGGTATTGTGACACCTGGCCCCAAAAGCCTAAAATGCTTACTCTCTGGACATGTATGATAAAGTTTGCTGGCTCCTGAATTACACCAAACAGGGTTCACACCTGTAGCTAGATGTGAATCCAATATTCAGATGGATTAAAACACACCCTGACTTCTTAACTGCTAAATAATGGAGGAATAAAGAAAACAAGCCAGGAAGACAACCACAGTGCTCAAGATAGATATGAGACAAAATTATTCAAGTTCTGGAAAACTGGACTTAGAAACTTAAAAGCCAAATTAATTAAGGTGACCCATCACATGTGGCACACATGAAATACCCTCTGCCCTTGGAATATAATCCAAACACTGAACACATTAAAAATTGAATTACAACCCCTTACCAGGGTGTACAAGGCCTGGCATAACTGGTTTCTTGTTCACATCTCTCTGCCCCCAAATTCCTGCCCCCAAGGACTTCAATCATCTCCTAGAACGTCCCAAGCTCATTACTTCTATCTCTTTCTGCCCAGAATGCTCTTTCTTCCACAGCTCTCCATCCGGATAGACGCTTATCATTTCTCAGGTCTCAGTTTACCTCTCCAGGAGAACTTTGCTGGCCACTCCACCGCCTTTCCTCCCTCCATGTTCTTCCTTTCACAGCACCATGGCACTGCCTTTTTAATACTGCTCAAAGCTTGCAATTATTTTATGCATTCATTGGGTGTAGAGAAGTCGGACAAGTAGGGTGAGGGCTGTTCCTTGGCTGCTTGTTCTTCCATGGCTCCCCAGTGCCTGGCAGCACCTAAGTATAGTAGGTGCTCAATAAACCCTTCTTGGGAGAGGGATTCATAGGCACTACAAAATTCCCACAACCTCTCAGTCTTCTTCTACTCTAGCACTTATTTCAGAGACTGCCTTTAAAGATAGGGACTATGCCTCACTCTTCCTTGTCTGCCAGGGCCTGTGACAATACCTGGAACATAGTAGACACTGGAAGAATAAATTAAAATAACAACAGAATGTTAGATAATAAAACATGAGCAGACAGAATGCTCACTCCTTGGGAGTTAGGAACAGGATACCTTTGGTAGTGAGGAGATGCTCATTGTCAACCACAGATTGGAGCTGTATAAAACTAGAAGTCTTTCCTTCAGTGTGCACTGGGTTTCCAGAGACAGAGAGGAAGATGACAGACCAATTTAAAGGCTACTGACAGGGATCATTTGCACAACAGGTGATGACACCATGTGCCTTCCAAGGTCATTTGCCCTTCTGGGATTCTCTGAGTTATCCAGGCTCTGAGTTTCTTCCTCGAGGGTGACTCTCATCTCTGGTCATCTGATGGCAGAGCTGAGCTTGGAATCATATTTACTCCTTCCATGGATGAATCGTTTTGTCAAAATTATACTGCTAGAACCTGATTACATCTAGGAATTTATACCATTTACAACCAACAGATGAATTGAAACAAATAAAAGGCCCTGCTGGGTTGTTTATCACAGTCCCGGTATACAAAGCACGGTAAGAAAACATTTTTCAGGTAACAAGTACTGATATATAGACCCTATGGTGGGATATTTGGATGTGAACATTAGGATAAATGGATTTCACCACGAAGTAAAAGAGTATTTGGTGAGTTCACATTGTTCATTCAACAATGTTTATTCTTCTAAACCACTTTGGGCAAGATCAACAACCTAAACAACTTCATGTTGACTTTTCATGTAACATCAGGAACAAGAGAGGCTTATTTAAGAGAATAAGCTACCAGGGAAAGAAAGGAGAGTTTTCGTTACCAGCACCCCAAAGTATCATCTGTATGTAGAATGAGCCCAGAGGGATTCCAGACCATCAGTTTTGTCTCTTCCCCCTGAGGTTTGGGATTAATATGACTCAGGAAGCTTCCAGAGATGTACACCTCAATTTTCCTGATCTTGGGAGATGAACAGCCTCTCTAGAAAGGGAATCCTCTAGGAGACCGCAGGTGTAGTACTGATGCCTCGCGGCATGAGAAGATTTCAAAATTATCCTTTCCCAGCACTAACATAATTCATACTGAGGGAGGGGGCAGAAATTTTCACTGTGTTTAGCCCAAGGGCCATTACAGATTCTCACCAACCCAGAATTTTTCACTTAAATGTCATTAGGAAGGTCATTATTCTAATTCTTCCATTTCTGGAGCTCTGCAGGCTGCCATGTCCATTATTCATTAACCTGGTTTGCATTTGACCCAGACTTAGTCATCAAATCCTTACTATTCCAGCTGCTTTTGTATCTTAAGAATTAATTTACTGATGGTTTCAGCATAAAAGGCAAAGAGGAGCCCCTTCAAGGGACTGAATGATTTAGGATGGATATGGCAGCAAGAATCAAGCCTAGGCCACTTTGACCAAGAATCAAAATGTATTTATAGAAATATGTTAAGGGGTGCCTGGTGGCTCAGTTGGTTCAGTGTCCAACTCTTGATTTTGGCTCAGGTTATGATCTCACAATTTGTGAGTTTGAGCCCCATATTAGGCTCCATGCTGACAGCACAGAGCCTGCTTGGGATCCTCTCTCTACCTCTCTCATGCTTGTGCATGCATGCTCTCTCTCTCTCAAAATAATAAATTAAAAAAAAACTTAAAAAAAAGAAATATATGAAAACAGCTGTTCCTAAATCTGGGCAACATCAAAATCAACTGCGGGCTTTTCAGAAATCTATATTATGGGCCCCATTATCAGAGAATTGAACATAGGTGTGAGAATCAGTTATTTGCTAAAGATAATAAAGGAATAAGAATGAATTATAATAGTCATTTATTGATGGAAAACCTTCAGTGGGACCCCTGTGAAATAAAAAGTATAGACAAAGCTGTATATTTCTTTTGAAAATACATTTAAAATATCAGTGATATTACAAAATATAAATAATATGTTGAACAAATGGGTACACATTACCCATCTTAAAAATAAAAGAGATCTATGGAGTTAAAGGCTACTGGATACCTGTGACACCCCACGGTGCGCTCCTTCTCCTTAATGTTTCCACGTGAGGGAATCCCAACCCTCTTTGTGTCCATATCTCTAAGCAATATTACCCATCTGCATTTTTACAGTTAAGATACATAGCCTATAAGTAATCTGCCTCTGTATTTTGTTATTTCTGCTGTTAATAATTCCTGAAATAGAAGTTTGTAATATCATCTGTATCTGATTCAGCTACAATGTCCAGTTTCAACCAAACCACACATTATTTAATGGACATTCACCCCTCAGTCTACATTTAAGGTGTGTGTGGTTTATGACAAATGGCTCATCTACTGAGACTGACATGAACACTTACATTTCATCAAAACTGAATCCTCATCACATGATTAGGCTGAGTTTATTTTGCCTTTTCTCTCATTCCCCCCTGCCGCCTTGATTTTTGTTTGTTTGTTTGTTCAAATGTTGGCCAAGCTAATTATTTACATGCCACAGGTTGAAAACTTTAAACCTACAATGATCTAATTAAATGGAATTAGAGAATTATACACGTTATTTCCCAGGCTAGAAACATACAGAGCAAAATACCAAGAGAGAAATTCCTTCAGTGATTACTTACTGAGCACCTACTATTCCACACTAAAATGACAAGAGTGAGTGACAGCCCTTACTGCATCAACAGAGTTAAGAAAGTGACTCTGAATAATGACACCTTACATTTATGTAGCATTTTAGGGTCTACAGAGCACTTTGCTTTTCACAGGATATTTCACTTGACAGTGATTAAATAAAACCCCCAAACTGAACATCAGGTGTAAAAGACAGTCTACAGAGATCTATAAAACATTGACATTAAGAGTGTATCTGCCTCATTTCTGTGCTACGTATCCCAAAATAAATTTAACAGCCAAATATCCACTTTGGTTATGTCAGGGCCTCCAATTACTAAAGAAATTTGTTTGGTAGCACTAATGAAAAATTAAACACCTAAAACATATAATTCTGCTATAAACTGGCATACAGTAATAAAACAGCATTTAGTTTAGTTGACCTTTACCTGTATAATAAAGTTAAACAGAGAGAATCCTGTGGGTATTTTTAGGGAGAAACCAATATTATTCTAATCAGAGAAAAATAATGCAAATTAATTTGTGTTATGGGTGGAAATATATTTACAAAACCTCTCCTTGTGCATCTTCCCCTGTGCTTATTGGGTGCAAGGTGCTTTTAGGAACAGCTGGCTGCATGATATAATGGAGAGGGGCTCTCAGACAGGCCTGGGTTTGAATCTTTGCTCTACTACCTGCCAGTCGTGTATGGTGTGATTTGTTACTCTACCTCTATAAACCTCGGTTTCCTCACATGTCAAATATCAATGCCTACTTTTGAGGGTTATGAGGATTCAGTGAAAATTATAAAACTAGAACAAACATTTATTCAGATGTATTGCATGCCAAGTACTGTTTTGAAAACATTTACATGCATTAAGCCATTTAGTCTTTGCAACACCCCTAGGAGGAAGGGTATCACTGAGGCCCTCGTGTTATCAATTTATAAATGGATGGTGGGGCTAGGAAAGGTTAACTTTTGCTGGGTCATACCCCTGGTAGGTGACAGTTCTGGGACTGAAACCAGGTCATCTGTCTCTCCATCAGTATGTTGGAATGCTGATGCCATTTTCCCTCCATCCTCACTCCATTTCCAGAATCCCTCAACCCATCCACCGAAGTTGCCTGTGACAGTGAAAGGACAGAGAAAATAAAAAACACATAGTAACCAGAAAACACCTGGTTAATTAATGCCTGGTTAATTTTTCTTTCAGTGTTTTTTCATGACATCATGCAAATCAAAATCGATCATTTCGAAATAAATACACACACACACATGCACAATGATTTGATACCTACTTAGAAGAAGGCTTGAGGCTTAGTAGAAGAGAGGAACTTTCCCATAGGAGACAGGCAGGCTCATGGTCCCTTTTCCTGCCGACAGACCCAGGGACCAGAAGTTTTGTCCCCAAGTCCCCAGAAGGATAACAAACTCATCCCGACCTGAGCACTGAAATTGTTTTTGGTTTGCCAAATTCAGGCAAATGGGATTCATTCTGAGAAAAGAGATATAAATTGTAAGCCAATTCCACAAGAGAAAAGCTACCACATCCTTAAAATACTAATTTTTCAGGCAGTAAATGCAGGCATTAGGCATAAACATAGGCAAGGCACTTTCTATCATGGCTTTAAGCAAAGGATAAAAGTTCTCCGGCAAATTACAACTCTTGTGAAATTTCTTTCATTATGAAAATAATAAATAACAGTCAAGAAAAATCATTTTTACTCTCAAAATGTCACTTTCTCCATTCGGTGCACACCAAATTTTAGGAATTCATTTGGGTTGAAAGCAAGGAGCTCTGTTGAAAGTCCTCCATATCTTCTCATCACTTCTTTGCTAAGTTGTGCACTGGAATAAGGTGTGCATGGGAATCACCTAGTGTCTGTTAAAATGCAGAGTCCTGGGTCCCACACCAGACCTACTGAATCAGCATAGGGGGCAGGCAGGTTTCTATTTTGTGAAAACCTATTTCAAGTAACTGTGAAGTATACTGTCGGTTTAGAACCATGACTTACCCATTACCATAGGAGTAGAGCAGCGGATAAAAAAATATATCAGGGTAGAGATTTTTCCCCCCAATTATTAAGGTGGATTTCTGAATGTTCAACTGGTCACTTTTGTAATAAATTCAAAGTCAGTATTCAAACAGCACAAGTCCTCTTACCAGAAGAAAGCTTTCTCAAGAGTTTAAGCAAAATGGCAAAAGTCAACAGTGACAATTCAGTGTATAACTGTGAACTCATCAGGGCCGCAATCTCAATGCCAAGTATATTCCCCTAAAGCCCAGTCTTTGCCTATGTTACAAAAGAAACATAAGAAAACTGAGGGTAAGATTAATATTAAGAGACATGAACAAGGTCCCAGGGATAGTGGGCTAGGCTCTCTATTCATGTTGGTTTCTCCTCATCATCACTCAATATAATAGACAGGGTTCCCTCCATTTTAAAACTGAAGATGAAATAAAAATAATTTTTAGAAAATTTTTAAAAAGTGGGGGGCACCTGGGTGGCTCAGCTGGTTGAGCGTCTGACTTTGGCTCTGGATGATCTCGCGGTTCACAAGTTTGAGCCCTATGTCAGGCTCAGTGCTGACAGCTCAGAGCCTGGAGCCTGCTTCAAATTCTGTGTCTCCCTCTCTCTCTGCCCCTCCCCTGCTCATGTTCTGTCTCTGTCTCTCTCTAAAAAATTTTTTTAAAAATTAAAATTTTTTAAAAAAAGAAAGAAAAGTGAAGACGAAGACGTTCAGAGATGCTAAGAGTCTTGCCCAAGTCAAACAGTAAAATAATAGACCTAATATTCCCATGGAACCTCTGATTGACGCCAAAGTGCATTAACTACTGAACTTCATGAAGAGCTACAATATCCTCTATGTTCATGAATTGAAATGATTACCAAATCTCTACGTGGAAAATCTCTTCTAGGACCATAGAGACCCGTCAGTGAATGGAACAGTTGTTTTTATCTTTATTTTAATTTTTAAATCACACTTTTTCAAAGAATTCCTTTTCTTGTTCTTTCTTAAGCAATCTGAAAAGTAATTGCTAATATATCAATAGTTATTAAGATACTTCCCACTGCCTTAATATTATAAAATGAACTATCTAAGTAGGGGATTCAATTCCATAACCACAAAAAAGGATAAACAAGCACATTCTATAAATAGTTCTTATGAGATTCCAGATTGCCTGCCTGCCATAAATTTCTCTCTTTAATATACCTAAAACACCCTCCCACCCAAAGATGTACATATTAATTTCTCTAAAAGGTAGCTCACATTAAACTTACTATGGAGCATCCCTTTTAAAAGACCGAGCACTGCCTTTAATGATTTGGCTAATTGAAATTACATTTTGGAATATGGTTTGGCAACCTGATGAGTGGAAATTCTGGTCTTTGTCAGTGATGCCTGAGATATAGGAGATTCTTGACAAAAATCCCAGGAAACTCAGACAGAGCCCTGACTACACACTGAAATACAAGTACATATCATCTGCTGCTTCATGTTCATTCACATTGGAAACTTACGAGTAGATTTGCTCTCTCAAGCAAAGACCCATTATCTTCCCCATTCTTTTCCCCGGGCCACCCAAAAGAGCCATTGTAGACAGTGGCAAAATGCAAGTCCTCAAAACAGCTTACATTCTTGAGGGACTAAGGAAACATAGGTACAGAAACAAAAATAACCACACAAATTAAAAAAACAGTGAAGAATGCCTTGAAGGAAATCAAATAAGGCAACAAGATAGGGAATAAAGGCTTTATTGAGCAGAGCCACTTCAGATGGGTGATGGGGGTCAGAAAAGACTAACAATACAGCAACATATGGCTGTACCTGTATATACATGTATATGTATATACAGTGATATGTATATACATGTATATGTATATTGCAATACATGCCTAAAACCAGAAAAAAAGA
The DNA here is from genome assembly GCF_023721935.1 of Panthera uncia. Lineage (NCBI taxonomy): Eukaryota > Metazoa > Chordata > Mammalia > Carnivora > Felidae > Panthera > Panthera uncia. Next base: position 26,645,122 of record NC_064816.1, read on the forward strand.
GGTTGTTTCTCAAGACTGCAGGACATTCAAATCATTGCAATGATCACTGGGTAAATAGCAGCACTCTACTACTTTTAAATTCAAAAGGAGACTGAATAATCAACTGAAACGTAAGAGGTGACTTTTTACTTCCATATTTCCCCTTCCTGCTATGAATCACTTACTGAGTAAGCAAGCCCACCCTTGTTCTTTGCAAAGCAGAATTTAAAGCCCCTGAAACAAACAAACAAAAAGCCCTAAAGTGGCACCACGTTCAAGTGTCTAGCTCAGTGGTACACCTTCACTAACAATAACAACAGTTGCTTCAGGGGAAGAGATCATTACTGGGCTTATTGTTATTACCACCCGGCATGAGACACAAATGGTTTCGAACCCAGACATTGGGCAGAATACCAAGAGTCAGACACACAGGCAAAGACGAAGCCAACAGTCACTGCGCTTTCCGCGGCAGGCTGTCAAATGCTACCCTGAAATGCACAACTGTGTGAATTTCAAAACATGAAACGTTCAGTCTTGAACTGCAGTTTTCAGAACCAGACAGCTGAATATTGAAGGTGCTGCCTTGCTCCCTGGAGGGGCTGGCTTTTCTATGGCTGGTTTCCACACGGCAGGGGTATGTGGCCATTACCAGCTATTTTATCAGCATAAAATAACAAGACTGAGGAACAGCCACACTCTGAAAAGACTCATATTATGTGCTGGTTCACAATGAAGATTCCCAAGCCCAAACCACAAAGATTCTAAATCAATTGATTTAGCATAAGAACTAAGAGTCCACTTCTTTGTGGTTTAACACCAAAATTAATTTTTATGCAGGTAGTATAAGGATTGCACTTGGAAAAACATAGATTGGACAACATCACATATGCAAAGTTGGCCTAAAAGGACAGTTTTCACAACTTTGTCATACACACACTCACATACACCTATGTGTCATACACATAGGTTTTCATATGCATGTGCATGGTTGTTCTCTTTTAGCCATTTTATCATCTACAAAGGATTTAAGATGCAGCCCCCCCCCCCCCCCCGCCAAATTCATATTGGGGGAATTCTGTGATTAGGCTGGAAACAGCTGAAAGATGTCCAAAGCAATACAATCTACTGATTAAAAAATATAGAATTGTTAAAAAATATTAACTTATACTAAGTAACAATGGTGATGGTGATAATAATCACATTCAACAATTCATATATAAGTCCTATAGGCCAAGAATTACTCCATCATCCTCACCAATGAAGCTGACAAAACCGTGAACATTTTTTGGTTGGATAACTGGGGACATCAAAAAAGTAGTCACTGTTAGAATCAGAAAGTCCTTAGCCAGGGTGCGCAGTTCTGCTAGACTTGGTGTCTGGTGACTTTTTTTTTTTCTTTTACTGTGTTTTATTACTATTCTTAATTGAGATACAATTCAAATACCATAACATTTTCCATGTTAAAATATACATTTCAGTAGGTTTTAGAATACTCATAATGCAGCATGAACATCACCACTATCTAATTCCACAACATTTTTATCACCCTAAAAAAGAAACCCTTACCCCTTAGCTGTCATTCCCCATGCCCTCCTTTCATCAGCTGCTGGAAGCCACTTATCTACTTATTGTCTCTATTCAACGCCTGCTTATATAGAACATAATTTTAATCCTTCATTTAGAACCAAAATGAAATTGTGAGATTATATTACCTATATATACATATAAGCTTTAAATGTGTTTAATATGTACCTATTATCAATCTGTGCATTTCATTTGATCTAGTTTGTACATGCTCCCCTGTTATTAGCTGTGTTCCTACAGACATACTTCCATATTTGAACGAATTCCATCAGATAGTGCGTTTAGTACCTAAATCTGGTGTTGTCAGGATTGACAATTACATACTGAGTTTAAAAAAAAAAACAAAAAACTAGCAACCAGATTTAAACTTTGTGCTTTGTAGTTCATGAAACAATTTCAGGGGACGCCTGGGTGGCTCAGTCGGTTAAGCTTCTGACTCTTGATTTTGGCTCATGTCATTATCTCACAGTTTGTGAGACCAAGCCCTGTATCAGGCTCTGCACTGAGCATGGAAATTGTTTAAGATTCTCTCTCTCCCTCTCCCTCTGCCCCTCCCCTGCTCATGCTCTCTCTCTTAAAAACAAAGAAAAGAAAAGAAAAGAAAAGAAAAGAAAAAAGAAAATAAGGAAGGATGAATGAATTTCAAAAAGAAGCTACTCATTATACTCTTTTTGGTGTCTACATATTTAGAAGCCTGGCATGGGGGGTGGACAGTGGGGTGGAAGAAAGAGGCGAGTCCCCTCTGTCCCTATTACATCATGTGTCTGGAGCAATCAGGAGGACAGCTCCTTTTTATCGTAAGGAATTTGGTGGCAGTCCCTATAGAACATTTGCTCCTTAGGAGGACTTCCCAAAGTACTTTTAAAAGTCCCACAGTAGCTATGTTAAACAGTAAAGCCATATGCAAACTAATACCAAAAAGAGACTGTGTTTTTTTGGTGCTGTTTTGTGCCAAGCATTACCTTGTCTGTTCATAGCCAGTCTCACAGTCATAAAACCTTATTTTGCAAAGTATAACATTAGCACCCCAGTTCAACTTCCCTCTGATTTCTAGCACTGAAAAAAATAGCCATTTCTGTGATTTGGGCATAGGACCTAACTGCAGAGGAATTTGCATTTGTATGAAGGGGGCTGAAACCCAGCCTCAGCATCAGCCAAAGTTTTATTCTTTTATTTTACTTTACTAGGAAAGTAGAGAGTATCTTAATAAATCCTCCTTTCCTCTTTTAGCACACTTAAAAACCCATCTTCGAGCTCCACTGACTCCATTAGGTTAGAACTTTAGCATTAAGTACAAAGGGAGGAAAAGTATAGGTGTGTGGGTGGAGAGAAGGAGAGAAGGAGAAAAGAGCTAGCACATGGAGAACGACTCGCTTAGCCTGTCGCTCAAGAATGAGGAGGCTGTGTGAAGAACCAGAAGGCCTGTCAAACATATCTCAGCTTCAAATGGGACCTGCCAGTCCACACAGGGCTCACATGCGGTTTCTGAGATACTACCTCACTTGAATCCTTTTGACTTCAGTTTCTGTTTTAGGACTTCTTGATTTAGCTTCTGTTTTAGCATTTACACAAGAATAATTTTACAACAAAAGGTAAATGTCTTGTAAACTAATGGGAAACATATTGCTTGGCATAGTTTATAATGTCAGGATTTATGGCTCTAACACTGAGGGTCTCTCTGACCTCAAAGATAACATAATGAACCAGCAATGTGCTGCAAATGGCTCAGTGTGATTTTTATTAGTTCTCATAATTGCCCCTTATTAATTTGTATGCATGTAATAAGCACTCACCTTCACAGTCTGCCCGGCTTCAGGGCCATCCTAGAAGTAGGAGAAAAAAAATAGATAAATAACAGAGGTGATAACAGATAGATGGTATCTCCTGCTTATTCAGAAATACCTCCCGTTAATAATTTAGATCCAATTTCATTGTGTGTTAATTTATAGTATTCTCATGGGAACCATTCACTTCAAATGTGTGGGACCAGACAGTTCTCCATTTCCACCTGAGAGTAAGTGAGAAGTTATGTATAAAAATGGTATAAATTATCCAGGGAGCCAACCCTCTTGCTACTTTTCATGCTCTTTGCTCTTGGCTATGGCTTTAATTGCATTAAAGGAAGGTTGGAAATGTTTGAAGAGGTAAATTATTGCACCTTTTGATTATCTTTAAATCAGAGGTAGTTTAATTAATGTCTGGTTACTATAAGTCTCTACTCAAAAAAAAATTGCTGTAAACATAATCCATTAAGTAGGAATATGGGCTGTCTTATATGGGAAGACCACCCAAGAGTGGGCTCTCTCTGGCTGTCCTGACCTTAGAGGGAAAAAGTAGGAGCATTCACTGTAGTTGGGCCCTTTTCCCATTCCTGGTTCCTTCTCTCAGATTTTCAAAACCAACAAAACCATTTGTTTAGCTGAAAATGAGCTGATTTGCCCAGACATCAGTCACAAGACAAAGCAAAAGCAAGTGCTCAGTTGGTTTGAGATACTAGAACAGGCAATGTCTATGACGGAAAATTATAGAATTGAATTAGAACTTTGCAACTTTTAGCAAGTCTTTCTATCTCTGTGGCCCAGACCAATGGGTAAGAATGTTTGTCCCGCTGTGGCCAGAATTGTGTATAAATGGCTTTCAAACTTGAAGTCACAGTCCATTAGTGGGTCATGAAGTCAGCTTAATGGGTTGTGATCAGCACTAAAACCAAATCAGATAATACAACAAAAACTATTAGAGTACACAGGATGGGTAAATGTTGTTTTGTAAAACTTGGGTTTCCTTTATCTACGTATGTATCCATGAGGTGCGAGGTTCACTTGACTGTGGAATAAATAAACACCATACTCTGGTTTAAAGTTTGAAAAGTTTTGTAGACACTGCATATACAAAAGTACTCCAAGTGCTATGCACAAGTCAGTTCCTTTGTTTATGGAATTCACTTTTGAGTAAATCACATTAGATAACTACTAGCACTGGCCATTTTCAGTGAAGGTGAATTTTTTTCTAGTATTTCCTTTAACACTGACAGTTGCCTTCAGCTACTCTCTGGAAACATGATTTGTAGCATAAGCTTGATAAACCCACCCTGAGCTTAATTGCTTGCACAAAAGTGACTCAAACACACATACAGACACACACCTACACACACACACCATATTTCAGAGGGAAGTTTACTCTCACTCAACACAGACATGACAGCAAAAACTTTGTAAAGAAGCATTTAGGAGCATTTTTAGTCAAAGCCTTTCATAACTTGAAAACAGTGGTCTTCTCTATCTGTTTCTTTGAAAGTCTATGGCTGGAAGGCAAAGAGGGTAGTTGAAGGATGGTAAATATTCTGTGTAACTAAAGCATTGAGGGCAAGGTCTCACATTACAGAACCAGCCAATTCTTTCCAAAGGGTTACTGCAGAGTCATCCAATGTCAAGGCCACTAAGGACTTTAATTATGTATTGATACCCTTAGCTCTTCCCATGGGGGATCGGAAAGGGCATAGGACATGTTCTATTGATTTGCTCAATTCCCATAGCTGATGACTCACCATAGACTTCCTTCTACACTTGGCTCAGCCTGTGCCTAAAGATCTCCAGTGACTGGGGTATGTCATCTCTTTCCTGGGAAGCAGGCCACACAGAATACTTGATACAGCATCATACCAATCCATAATCAATCACTGCAGATTGAGTTAAAGAGAAAAAGGAGCCCTCTGAGGGCAAGGTCCCAACCAACTTGCATCTCTCTACTACACTGACGTAGAGGAGGGCTAAGTCCATGCACTGCTCAAAATATAATTGCCCTGGAATGAACATGAGCTGTCCAGCCCCAGTTCCAGTAGAAGATCTGAAATGCCTGAATGCCCATTAAATCACTTGTCTGTTACTCTCATTTGTTTTGTAAACAATGCTGCAGACAGTGCCTCGGCTGATATTCTACAGTCCACCTTGGGACAATGGATACGAGGGTGGTCCTGGATTACATCTTTTTCTGCTATTATTTAAGACATGAACAATGACAGCTGCCTTACCAGTGAGACGGCAGCTTAAAAGAGAGAGAGCTCAATGCCAGGATTTGAAAAGGAAGAAAAACAATTTCTGAGCTACTTAGACACTCACCTGGATGGAAAATGTGAGAGAAGTCCCCTGGAAATGCTTCTCCACCACCATCCCGACTCTCTGGGTTGCCTGGAACAAATCTGCCACTTCATCTGGACGCAGGTCTCGGAAGCGCTCCACTGGCCGAAGGGGACACACAAGGACATCTGCAGTGAGTTCTGTTAAGGCACACTTTGCTTGCTTTGGGTAGGATTTTTACCAACAAGTTTATACCCACAGTATTGAATCCCCTTGGCCCAGGGCCTGAACTCTCAAAGACTAAGGAATAAAAGAACAAATATTTACCAACCACCAAACTCCAAGAAGTTCAAAAAGGAGCTTACAAACATGGTTAATTATACTTTGAAAGAGAAGCAGTGGTGTGCTAAAGAAATTCTTTTAAGAGAAAAGGGCATTAATGTTCAGAGAGACTCAAGTGCTGGCTGAAATAATTATGCCAAGAGGCAAAATCTATTCTGGACCATTATCTCCTGACCCCAATTCGAAAGCTCCATCTTCTCAAACAGCCAAAGGCACTGGGTTGGAAAAACAAGCAGAATATCCGGTCAGTTTCTCTATGGAGAGTATCACAATTAAAATTTTAATTTCAATATCTCTTGAGAGAAATGTGTAATGAAAACACAATAGTAGTTGTTTTATTTATGTTTAAAAGGAGAGCAGACATTCTGAAAACGTACAGTGAACTTCATTTATAATAAGATATGTGCCATGTGGTTAACCATTTTATGACAAGTGTTCCTCCAATTGATTATTAAGAATTCTAGAAGCCAGTTGAAGAACATTTAAGAAAAGGGATTTTTTACTTCTACAAACAAAACCATCTCAGTGCATTCTAGAAGTGAGACAAGTCAACATATTTATGCTATTGGCCTGAACAAATAAGAGCTAGAGAAAAAGAATCTAAGTTTGATCATTTGCTGGTGACAAATTAACATTCAATGTTACATCATCAATAACATTTCAGTTGTCTTCGTATTTGAATTCCTCATACACATGCAGCTACACGTGCAATCATGCATGCATACATATATACGCACATGGGAATACATTAAATTTTATTTAGTTTTCAGGTACCAGCAGGAGAAAAAAGTGCTCAGATATTCTTTTTGGTTTCTTTCTTTCTTTTTTTCCTTTTTCTTGTTGTTTTAAAACAGTGTGCTTTGCCTGAAGCTAGGCACCTATGGGGCATAATAAAATCTCAATTCTACAATTGCTAGTCACACCAGAATTGCAAGCATTTTAGTCTACCACACTGGTAGGATTCAGCCCAAAGGGAAGGAAATGCACTGAACTCAGCTGGGTGGGCGTAATTTCCATAAGAGAAGGGCGGGGTGGGGGGGGGAGCTGGTAGGGAAAGGGAAAGCTGAAAGGGAAACTGATTAATTTTGCTCATAATCAGGAAATTCATGTCAATGGTAAACTAGGAAAAGGAGCAGTGGTTTAATCTGAGTTCATTTTTCAAGAGAGGGGAAGGGAAGGCTTCACCCACAGGGCATCAGATACTTAAAAAGATAATTATCCTTCTTTGGCAAGGCTGCTTTATTATCATGGGTCAATGAACCATTTAGAAATGAAGAATTTCCTTTCATTTCCGTTTAGCAGATTGCCAGCCTCCACTCCCACTGAGTTGCCTCTTCTTTGTTAAAAGACACCTTTCCCCATCTTCCTCCTCTCTCCACCTGCTCTTAGGCCCTGACTTCACCAAACCACAGCAAGATGACAACTTAGCAAGCTTCCAACAATACCCATAATTGCTGTGGTGAGCTATGTCTAAACACAGCAACCAGGTGGGGAAAGAAGGACATTTTCTTTAAATGACTGCTTACTATAAAACTTGGTGGAATGAATCTTAAATTCTTTGTATCTAATGTAACTTTAGTAATATCAACGACATCTGAAAGGTTTTGTTTTGTTTTGTTTCCAACACCCTAAAAATATTTTATTATCTGTTCATTTTCCTTGTCTGGTACTAAGGATTGGTTTGACCCAATGTTTAATGAATCAAAACATTTATGGAACTGAATCAAAATGACTGAATCTGTCAGCTGTTTTATCCTGTGTACACTTAACCACAGGGTCGTATATCACATACATTTATTACTTTAATTGAATGTTAATAATACTAATAAGAACATGTCACGAAACAGCTAGACAGGCTAAACATGTTCTCATTTAGATGGATATTTTTTCAACAGCCCATTTAGGCCACATTGCCCTGACATATATATTCCTTTCAAACTAACCCTCTATTAAAAAAACATCTGCATATACCAAACGATCTTCCCGTGTGAATGTTAAGATGAAATAGGATTAACTTTTAAGGGTGCTTACTTGGTTTGGGCAGGTGTTCATGTGGATAATCATTGTCTTTGCTCTGTTGGGACCCAGAGGATACACAGACAGGTATCTCAACCTGTCAGTGGACACACAGGTAAGCTCCACAAGACTTGACAGAGAGACAGATGGGTCTGGAGTTACCCAGGGTATGGATCTGGGGGTCCTGGGTACTGTGTGAGTCACCGAGCTAACCAACAGCAGATTCACTAGTCTCCCCTGGCCATTCTAGGTACTAAATGGCATCAGGAAGTCAGGACCAACCACCATCCCTCAGTTCCTTTGAAACGAGAGAAAAGATGCCCTCACCTCATATAGGTAGTAGGTACCGACTGCTACCTACCTACTTCCAGAAGCTCCTTTTCCAGTCCTCCCATACACACTATACATCTATCACATGTGCCTTCTTTCTGTTCATCTAACACACTGAACTCGTTCCCAGATTTTGAGGCTTTTGTCCTAGCCGTTTGTTCTCCCTAGAATTCAATTCCCCTGTTCTTCGCATGGCTGCTTCTTTCTTACCTTCTGATTCTATTCTAATACTGCTCCCTCAAAGGAGCATTCCAGAACCATCAGTTTAAACTGCTACCCAGTTTCGTCCTCTTCTATCACCCTCTTTTCACCTTGCCGTAGCTCTTGCCACCAGCTGGTAGTTTTCTTGGCTGGCTACTACCTTCCTGAATGAGAAGGTAATCTCCACAAAAGCAGAGGCTGTCTTGTTTACTGTTGTCTCACCCCTGCCTAGAACACCAGACTTAATAAGTACTGCTGCAATGAGTGAATACATTATGATCCAGACCCTCTGATCAGCTACCTCTGAGTACTAACACCCTGACAAAATGGAGACAACATCCATTCATTTTCAACCATCTCTACAAGATTGGGATAGTCCGCAAGATTTTTTTTTTTTAATTCAAGGAGGTTTATTATTAATATTTAGCATAACTAGAGCTAATGTTGGGTGTGCATTGGAAAAATGTAAACTCATTTCTAATGTAAGTTAATTTTCACAAGTGCACAGGAAATATAATGATTTCCTTATATAATGACGAGGGGAAATTAAGAAAACCTTTTAATATAATTATAAAAAACTATAAAGAAGGGGTTTCTAGATTATTCAGACTCTATACCGATAAAAAGCTGCTTTCTATTTGGACTAGAAAGTGTAATTCATTTGTTCATTCAGTGAACAGTGAGCACCAGTTAAGTGGCTGGACACTGTACTAGGCTCTGGGATGAGCAAAAGACAACAGGAAGTTTCTCTAGTTCTTCCTGTCCAGGAGATGGGCACCAAAACAGATAACTGCAGTACTATGGGAGGTACAGATGTAGGATAAGAGGATGCAGAAGCAGAGCAAAGCACCCAATGCAGCAGAACCTGGGACACCTTAATAAGGCAAAGGTTCCAGGACAACCTTGGGGATCTCCAAGTGTGGTCAAATATCCCGTGGCTAGCTGAGAATACAAGCAGGTTCATAAAGGATTTAAAGCAGGTCAGTAAACCTTTTCTGCAAAGGGCCAGATGGAAAAATTGTAAGCTTGGTGGACTATATGTCTAAGCGGCTATAAACAATACAAACAATAGTAAGTGTGGCTATATTCCAGTAAACCTTTGTTTACAAGAAGAAGAGACAACCCAGACTTGGCCCATGGACTTAATAATGTCAACCCTTGGCTTAGAGGAATCACATGAGAAAAAGGTAACTAAAGGAAGTTAGAACTATTTGGGGGCCCATTCTTTTCCAAAGTTGAAGACTATAGTGTTACTTAAATAGTATATTAGACAAATATCATTATGGTATCCTAAAAATTTTCACTTTCTAAGCAAAATACCTGGGCATAATTGAGATATTTCCTCACCCTGTATGTAGCACTTTTGATGCTTTTAAAGACCAACCACAACGAGAAACTGTGTTGCAGTGATACCATCATATAGATAAATCACAAGTATTACTCCCCAGTCCAACTAAAGGAGTTTCTGCCATCTTTCATTGGAAAAACGAAGTATATGATCTACAAACATATGAGAGTATAAAAACAGTATGTTATTCACAAATTCATCAGACAATAAAAGTACTTTCTCAAAATAAGTGCATACACTTTGGAAGAAAACACCACACTGCTTAAAGATGGTGTTATCATGCGCTACATGCTTCTTATAGACAAACAGCTCAGGGAAAGCAAATTAACTTTGAAGACCCGCTCTTATAACTCTACTGCATCTGTTTATATGCCAGTAGTTTTAAGGTAATACCACAAATGCAGTATAAGTTAATTTAGAGAGTCTTAGGCATTGTTATTGGGCAAACCCCATATTATATATAGGCTATAAGAACACACTTTCTTTTGAATCCTCTTTGCTTGGGATTAGTGCCTCTGAAGAGGCTTTTTAGCCAACATGCATGATAACCCTCAAAGAAGTTAATCTGCATAACTGAATTTAATATATGTTTATCCAGGATTCATCATGGGTGAAAACCTATGAAAGAGAGTTATCAAATGGAATCTGGTCTCTCTTTTATAATCCAAAATAGAGAAGTCCATTTAGTAGTAACATTTTCTTTTAAAGAAGAGAAGGTGATAATTAGAGTTTAGTTTCTGTGGTCCACAAAGAGATTGCTCATAACAGAGGGAAATCAAAGAAGACTTCCTAGTGCACACGAGATTTAAAGTCAGTTTTACAAATGGGGGAGTAATTCAACCAGTGGGCCAGAGTGCAGCCCATGTGTCCATCCATCCTTCCACTAGAGCCTCCTCTCAGTCCAGAGTCTGTGCTACCATTTAGGGCACCAAGATGAGTACAATAAAGTAAATGACTTCGAAGCATTCACACTAATGTCCCAAACTGTCATGCAGTATAAACAGATCATCACAACACAGAGAGATGAGGACTATTGATAGAAATCAGTACAGAATGTTGTGGGAGCACAGAGGAGGCAGAATCTAACTCTGCCTAGGGGTGTGAGATAAACTTTTCAGTATGGTCTTGCATTTCAATTTTCTAAAATCAGCAACTATTTCTCCAAATTTGGACCAAGATCTGTCCTTGAAAATGGCCTAGCAACTTATGGTTAGCTTTAAAGAAAATTGTCAGACATGCCTTCTTTGGCAATAATCACTGTTTCATTTATAAAGGTACTCTCCTTTACTTAATCTTTCCAAAAAATCCATAAACTACTATTATAATTCCTATTTTTCATATGAGAAAATTACAGCTTATAGAAAATAAGAAACTTGCACAAGACAGCATACCGAATATGAAACTAAAACTAGAATTCTCCCAAAGCTTGATTCCAAATTCCATGTTATTAACCATAGCACTGTGATGCTAAAATGTTTTGTACTTTTATGACTTAGTCTCTGCCTACCCTCCCATTAAAGTATGTTCTGCATCTCAGAGTCTCTCTGCTTGTGGAAGAGACATGGGTGCAATGAAACACAAAGATACCGTGCAAAACTGCTAACAGCCTGACAAGCATTTAGCTTCAAATGAAGAAAGCAGAGGAGATCAGGAATCCCATCATGGTAGGAAACCTCAGGAAATGGGAAGTAGTAAGTATGCCCTCATCCTAACAGAGAACTGTGAGTACTGACATCAAGAATGAGAGAACCACCTCACCTTGTACCAGGGGTTCAACTGGAAGAAGAATGGAAGGATGTGGAGCCTGCATTTGGCTCCTTCCACTCTATCATTTATTCATTCATTCATTCTAATTGAAGTACAGTTGATGCATATTATATTAGTTTCAGATGTACAACATAGTGATTCCACAAGTTTATACTTATGATATGTTCACCACAAACGTAGCTACTATCTGGTCCTTTTATATTTTTGAGGTAGGCTTGCTTCAAGGCACCTTTGGCTCCCCTCAGTTGGCAGATTCTGGAGGAAGCTTAGCTACAACAATCAATATCAATGGGTCAGGCTGACAGACACACTGAAAAATCCCATGGCCTGTTGGACAGTCTAGTAATCCAGAGTCAATGACTCACAATTATTTATATGACCAAGGACCACCAGCAAGTTGGTAGCTTAATGCCTTTTATTTCCCTCTTCAGCTCACCACCAGTCTGTAAGTGACTGTCTCTATCCTTTGGATGTAAATATTCGGGGTGTTTTTGCCACACTGAAGTGGTAACACAACATGCCAGACCCTGTGCTGGACTCTTAGTGACACACAGCTAACCCAGAATACATACAATGAAAGAAAGAAATCAAATGGACTTTTTGCAGTAGTCAAGCACTTAAGTTGATGTGGTAGATTATATATAAATGTTACCACAAAAGTCCCTCCCATCCCACCTCCCCCTTGCAAAGTGACTTTGCTTCTCTTCTCATCAAAAATTGGTGTCTGTTTCCTCTCCCCTCAAATTGTGGCTGGACTTGTGACTTGCCTTGATTAGTTAAATGTGATAGAAGTTTCACTGTGTGACTTTCCAGGGTCAGGCCTTAACAGACATTACAACTTCTGTTTTTTGTTCTCTTGGAATGCTGAGACCAAGATGCTATGAAAAGCCCAGCTAGCCCACTGGGGAGCAAAAACCACATGGAGGAGAACTAAGGTACCTTATGATACTCCACACCAACTGTTAGAACCTTCCAGACACAGGAGACCTACTAACTGACTTCCAACTTCCAGCTATCTACTGCTGTATTATGACAACAAACACAGACACACTGGCTTAAAATAACACCATTTTGTTTTCTTATCCTAATTCTGTGGGTGGTTGTTGCTGCTGGGCTCACTCAGGCAACTGCTTTCAGTTAGGAGGTAGGCTTGGGGATGGGCTCAGCTGGGTCCACTGGGCCCCTCACTCCATGTGTTCTTTCATCCCAGCCCCAACGCAGAAACTCTAAGGCTTCTGAAGGCTTAAGTTCTCCCACATTCTATTGGTCAAATGAAATCACAGGCCAGCCCCAGTTCAAGGTAGAGAAATAAATTTCATCTCCTTTTTTAAAAAATGTTTATTTATTTTGAGGGGAGGAGGGAAAAAGAGAGGAGAGAGACAATCCCAAGCAGGCTCCACCTGTCGGTGTAGAGCCCCACAGTCTCCATCTCATGAAACATGAGATCATGACTTGGGCCGAAATCAAAAGTTGGCTGCTTATCCAACGGAACCCCCCAGGCACCCCAATAAATTCCATTTCCTGACCTGAGGAGTAGAGAGGCCACACTTCCAAGGGCAGTGGAAGTCTTATGGCAGTGGTGGACATCACTATAATAATCCACCACAGTTGGTAACTGTGATAAGTTCTGGGAATTTTATAAAAATGAACAGGTCCCCAAGATATCTTAATGTCCTATGGAGTACATACAGCCATGGTATTTTGGGAGCTCGGATGGGTCTTAAACATTATCCTCCAATTGTTATTTCATCAATATTTTCCTTGTTGGATGGAAAAATAAATGGGGGAACAGAGTTCAGTTGATTTGCTCAGTATCACACAGGCACACATTTGGAACTGAAACTCAACAATTTGGCTTCCCAAACCAAAGCTCTTTCCATTACACATGAGATGGCAAAACACTGCACCTCTGCCATTATGTTCCAGTGCTAAATACATGGCAGACATCAATAATCAGCTACAAAATTCTCTCCTTGAAGCAGAGACTCAGGGACGCCTGGGGTGGCTCAGTCAGTTAAACAACTGACTTCAGCTCAGGTCATGATCTCACAGTTTGTGAGCTCAAGACCCATATTGGGCTCTGTGCTGGCAGCTCAGAGCCTGGAGCCTCCTTCAGATTCTGTGTCTCCCTCTCTGTCTACCCTTCCTGCACTTCTGCTCATGCTCTGTCTGCCTCTTTCAAAAATAAATAAACCTTACAAAAAATTAAAAACAAGACAAAACAAACAAACAAAACAACAAAGAGACTCAGATTCCTTCTCAATCCTGATCTCTGAGTAGTCATCACCAGTCAGATTGGGCATGTAATAAGAGATGCAGGTGTCATTTCTGTGGCCCTCTATACTGCCTCAGGAAACAAAAAACAACTGCAAAGGCCATGTGGGACAAAAACAAAGGGAAATGCTGCAAAAGTGAGAATTTGCCCAAGCACATCAAATGTTCATTATGTTGCTACATTTTTATTCAAAATAAATTTGATAAGTTTAAAATTTGCTCATCATGGATAATAACTGATGATCTAAAAAATAATTTTATGTACATTTCCAGGACAAATATGAAATATTTAAATATAGAGTCATGACAGAGAAATGGAAATGTACTGATTCAGGTGATTAATTAAAGGAGACAGCAGAATATTATTCTCAGAGTTGTTCAGACTTGCTCCCATTTATTTTTCTATATCTGATCTATTCTAGGGATTCAGAATATAAAAATCACTAAAATAAATCAAACCATCAAAATATCATTGATTCTGATGAGGGTGATTAGCATGTGCAGATATGAATATGGAGGAAGTCAGCATCAAATAATATGACAAAGAATTAGTCATTCTTCTGAACTAATAAAAAAGTAGAGTGTATTCATCTCTCCTGCAGATTAGTTTGTAGTTCAATGACAAGCAAGGAACTTTCCAGTTTGCACTAAAGACTTCTGAAGACCCTGTGTAATGAGTTACCTGCTCCAACAAATAATCCTAGCCCTTGCAAATGTTTAAAATAATTCATAATGTCACTTCAAAAAAACAACAGGATGGACCATGAGGTATTTTTTTAAGAGAAGATTCAATTTATTTGATTTAAATGACACAGTTGTGGAGCTTTGAATCAAAGTAGGTGGCAATTCAAAAAGTAATCTACTATTCACAATGTAAGCACTTCTGTAAATTTTCTTATCAGAAAGGTAGAAATTTTACCCCAAAATTAAGCAATACAATTCTGAAGAAGCAATTTGCCAGTATGAGCCACATCTTTGTTCACTGGATATTAAAACACCCACTGTAGGAACTCAATGAAAACACGGGATATTCATCAACCATAAGTATAAATGTTGTGAACATAATTTTAAGCAAATTTGATTTCCAGAATATGATAAATTCCAGCATGGTGTGATTAAGTTACTGATAGTACTCTGCTCATACCTGGATCTCAGGGCAAGCATCTCTTAAGTATCCATGAGAATTCTCATGTTTTGTCCTGGGGAATGCTTTGGGCCAAACATATAGTCACAGTAAGTCCTTGCTCATCTGGGGGAAGAGAAGCCAAGTATCCTTTACTAGGCAGATCTGCCCTGAGCCATCTCCCAAACTCCTATACCCATCTGGATGCTCAGAGGTGAGAATCACATTCAGAGGGAGAAGTAAACATGTGCCTTCAAAGAAAACAAAATGAAAAAGGGTGCCTGCAGCCTGGCAGCACTTTGGGGCAGATTCTTTGGTTTAAATGTCACACAGTATTCTGTGAATTTTTCAAGGCAAATGAATCTTATATTGATTATCCTAACAGAATCAGAATGGGGAACACTGATGCTTACAATAAGTCAAATATGTGGGGAACAGTAAGTAATATCAGAAGGGGAAGGAAAGAATGTATAACATTTGTTTGCTGCCTACTATGTTCTAGTGATCATCACTGACCCTTTGAGGTAGATAGTATCACCCCCATTTTTCCACATTTATCAGTTCAGGCCAAGAAAGTGAAATTACATACCCAAGGTCACACAATTATTAAGTGAAAATGTTGGCTAAGGCCATGTGGTAAAATCATCTCTGCTGCTTCAATGACTCCAAGGTCATGGAAGTTTCCATGTACCTACTGCAGTGTTTACTATAGTGGTTCACCAGAACACTGGTTCCATGAGATGTTATTACACATTATAAAGGGAAGAAAAATGGGTGATCTGCGACGATTAAGAAGCACTAGATGAAATGAAGTAAAAGGTTTCTTTACAGCAGTACTCATCAGGATATTTAATGTTCTAATGTGCACTGACTTCTCAAAAAGCAGAGATGCCATGCAGCATTTCTCATGTTTGCTTAGCAATCACATCATCATCATCATCATCATCACTTTGCAGAACATTGCATAGGACAAATGTCTTAGGGGATGTTCTCTGGGAATCTTTGGGAATATCACTTACCTCAACACAGAGGTGCCTGAAAAAGTTTTATGTTTTTTAAACAAAAAGTAAACATCCTGTTAATTCACATGGGCAGAGCGAGACGGCATTCTGCTAAATAAAATATGCTGAGAAGTTGAACATTGAAATATATCTAATGGTATATGAAGTCATTAGTGCTGTTTACCAACTATTTCAGGTTCTTGCCATATCTGGGCACAGGGTAGGATTACATTTCCTGGATCCATGTAGTTAGATGAAGCTGAAGGAATTCTGGCCAAGCAATTGTGAGCAGAAATGATATATATCACTTATGGACTTGAGCCCTTAACTGCAGTGTGAGACCCCAAAGCTCTCTTTCCTTATCCATGGCAACCAGATACATTAGTCGTGTAGTCATATGGGACTGGCATTATAGGTAAGCAGGGGGCTCTGTTCATCATCTGTTCTTAGTGATTAGAGCAAGTCTGTTAAACAGGTTTCATCTCTTTTGCCAACTTCCAACTAACCTGTAGTATCTGCCTGGAGCAGTATTTTGAAGAGATTCTGTGGCCATGATAGGAATCAGAAGGGAATAATGGAGGGATTTATTAATTTTGGCTGCCATGAGGGAAGGAAGAATATCAGTGTGCATAATCAAGTATCTGCCAGTCTTCAATTAGGAAGCAATACAAATATTTGTTCCCAGGCTCAATTTCCCCCTTTCTCGATGATATAGAAGTCATGTCTAGGTACTGCAAGGTCGCTAAGTAACAATTGTGAAAATGCGGTATTATCGTTATTGTCCTGGAGATACAAAGAAGAATATAGAACTTAAATAATTCTGGTTAGGAGAGCATTAAAAAAGAAAGTTACTGTCACTGAAAACTATCTGTCCATAATGTGCCAACATGGGAGTGGGAACCAAGATGAGAATGTTATAAAAATGCTCTTAGGTATTAAAAGCTGGAAGAGTATTACAAAGAAGAATAATAAAGTGCACTGGGCCTCTGAAGGAAATATTTAAAGATCATCCTCAATAAGGAAGTTTTTTAAACTACATGTATATTCTGCTATGAGAACCACTTCAAAAGCTTTATGAAATGTTTTTTTAAATTCTAGTATAAATCAGAAAAGAATGTTAAAGATTTGTAATTCATTGGAGATCTGCTGGAATACCACAGGCAAGATAAGTAATCTCATAGCACTTGACCATCTATGCTTTCAGGCTACCAGTAGGTGAATGAGAACAGAACACTTTGAGTGTCTGCTTCTATAGGGTGACCAGACTGGCCCCAAACTCCCATACAGTTTGACCTCTTGGGTGTCTTTCCAACACAAATTCCACTCGGTCCTGAAAAGCATGGATTCCAACTTCCAGTTTGTTAATGCCATTCAAGAGCCACTGAGAAGTCCAATTTCCATTAGATCTTCAGTACAGTTGGACAAACCAATGAAGCAACCCACACATCACAGTCTAGATACTACGGAAGGCAAAGAGCAACCAAGATATAAATGTGAAACAGCAGGGACTCTTTTACAGGAGAAAAGAAATAGGAAATGGGAGACAGAAAAGAAGGAAGAAGACATAAAAAGGGAATATTCAGCAGGTAAAGCATTCTTACAAGATGGGAAATACTTCCTGGTGAACAGGCTCAGATGACATTCCTGGTTTCACACATAGTGTAATGCAGAATAGTCCTTCCATAAGTATTTGGTGAGAGACCAAATGGCATGCATGCTCATTCACTGCTTAATCTGGGAAACAATTCTTTCATATAAGTAACTGTTCAAAATGTTTCAGAAATTGTTTCTGAGACATTGAACGAGACCAGACCCCACTTACTTATATGAAAATAATTAAGGGAAATGCACTTAAAAAAAAAAAAAAAAAAAGCTTAGTTCTGAATTCTTGATCAAAAAGAGACCCGGCTAAAGGCATAGAAAAACTAAACATAAGATGCCCTTCCCTTCACACATCAAAGGCAGCGCTTGCATTTTAAGTGGAAAAGTAGACCATTAACTCATTGGAGCTTGGAAAGATCTGAGCATAACACTGTTCTATGTTCTTTTCAAAACAGTCATGAGATCTTTCTCTGTGACAAATACAAATGTTGATAGAAAAATTCTTTATTTCCAAAACCGAGAGCCTTCATTACGTTCACTTGGCATTCTTAGAATGTGAATCAACCACCCCCACCAAAAAAATAAATAAAAATTCAGCCCTCCCTAAGTTAGCAATCTAAAAGAGACATGAGAATATTTCATAGTGAAAGGTGTACAAGGGCTTAATGAATGAATTTCTCCATGAGTGACTGAAGGAAGGCCATAAAGGAAAATTTTAGAGGAAAGGGTAGAAACAAAACTTATTAGGACTTTGTATGTTTTGTTCTTATTCATTAAGTACATATATTCGTACTTAATGAAATAAATGAAATTCTTAATGAATAAGTGAAAAACAGGCAAAGTCCTAAAAAATGCTCTGGTTCACTATACAGGAATTAAAATAAAAAAATTTAATTTTAAAAAAAGAGCCTCTCACATGGTGGGTATTGTGTAAGACACTGAGAACATAACACACACCAGCCATCATGCATCGCATCCTCTCCCCGTCCAAAAGTATATATTCTAGAAGGTGAAAAGGCAAGAAACAGATGAAAACATGGTCTGCTGTGAAAGAGACAAGGGTTGAGATAAGAAAGTAACGTTGCAACAACACAAAGCAAAGTGTGGAAAGCCAACACTGCTACACTAGGAATAAGCTCGGCCTGTTTACCTGGAGCGTCACGAAACAGCATTGGCTCTCCACAGCTTCGGGTGGCTGTGTGGAGTGATTCTATCTGCAAGGGGAAGCCTCAGAAGCATCTCAGGTAGTGGGCAGCAGAAACTCGTGACAGAATCTGAGTTCTCTTTTACAAAGATCACTGTAAATGTTGTATAGAAAAAAGAAAAAAAAAAAAAGATTCAATCAAAGCAAGGAGAAAAGCTGAAGGCCATTGGGGATGGCTTTACCAGAGACTAGTTGAGAGATTCCAAATAGTCCGGGACTATGGTGGTGACAGTGTAGATACAAAGAATTTGAGATATATTTCTGACTCAGGAGCAACAGTACTTACTGATGTGGGGGGATGGGCATGAGAGGAGGGGGGTCAAAGAGGATCTCAGGGTTCTGGCCTAATGAGGTGGGTGGAGAGTGGTGTAATTTAGGAGCTATGGCGGTCAGAGGGGAAAGGCAGTGCCATGGGGCTCACTATCTAGAGATCTTTCCTTCTTGAATTTAGATTTCCCAAAACCAACTAACTTGTATGTGTAGATGCACCCCAGGGCTTCTTTGAATCTCCTGAAATTGGGAGTGGATCTGTTCATGGGGGTGGGGGAGAAGCGGGAGTATACATTGTTCTCCTGTGGTCTTGAGTTTGCAAAAAATTCTTAGTCTTCTGACTCCAACTAAGAATCACTGATTTGAATTAACAAAATTATTTGGAGTTAGCTTCCAAAAGACGATTAAAAATAGGCTCATATTTCTATTCATTTTAGCTTAGACTCTAAGAGACCCACTCCTGAAGAGTGAAAAACAGTAGTTTATTTTGTGTCTGAGCAATATGTTCACAAGGATGAACTCTCCACAAAAGACAAACTAAAGATTTATTTTTTCTAAATGGCTTAACACTAAAATCATTTTAATCTGATTCAGCAGTGAACAATTTAAAATGTGTCCCTTCCAACAAAAGACAGCTGGACACATAAAGATGATTGTGTGATCCATTCAAAATTAAAGAATGGGCTAAATCATTTACAACAATAAAAATGCAAAAAATCCTACCAGAAAAAAAAAAAGGCGTGAAAACACTAAGTAGCAAGTGATTTCTAAATGTTTCCAAAACAGGAAGCTAAAGACATTTTAATGTCACTCTGGTAGCTTCCAGAATAAAATAAGTTAATCAGTCAGCTGCTAAAAACAAAGAAGGAACTCATTAAAAACAAATACATTAAAAAAAAATCAGAAAGAAGTGTCAAGAAAGCAGGCTTTTTCAAGATAGTGATTTGTATGCAAATATAGCACAGCATTTATCCCCAAAACCTCCAAAGCCTGTAAAGGGAGAAAGTTTGTTCTTTCCATCTGCTTAAACTCTTCTCCTTATAAAGTCAACTGCTAATGACAAGGAAGGCTTTGACATCTTTAAAACAATAACAGAAAAAAAACACCTTCACAAACACAGGGTTTCAAAACCACAAACTCCTAAGCCACTCTCTTCCTCAAATCTCTTAGCCTAGTGTCTGTGTTAACACTGGGTTAATGTTTATACCTACTTCATTGTTACAAGGTTTGGTGGTGGTGTTGTTTTAATAAGGGATTTTTTAATTACATATTTCACACCATAAAGTGAATGTTGCTAAACATATGGTTACTTAAAAAAAATCAATAGAAATGAATTCCTTGAAGACTTCCCTCTGTACAACATACCCTTCTTTGCAACTGTAATGTGGAATAGGATTTGAATATTGTTGACTAACACAAACGTTACCATTTAGAAGCTAGAACTTCCCTCAGGCCACAGATGAAACTTCACCCCTATGTTTTCACATTCCACTCACCTACTCACCTCCCTTACGTCATATTCTCTCTGCCTTTTTCTTTATCATCCTAATCTAGCATCACTAGAGGAAGGGGCTAGAAATAGGTTATCTGACTATAATTTCTTCTTTCACTCCACTTTGAACTGTATGAATTTTTCAAAACATAACTGTTTTTTTTAATGTTTATTCATTCATTTTGAGAGAGAGACTGAGAGAGAGCACAAGCAGGGGAGGAGCACAGAGAAGGAAAGTATCCCAAGCAGGCTCTGCATTGTCAGTACAGAGCCTGAAGCGGGACTTTGATCCCACAAACCAGGAGATCATGATCTGAGTCAAAATCAAGAGTTGGAGGCTCAACTCACTGAACCATTCAGGCACCCAAAACATAAAATTAACAAAAAAAAAAAAAAAAAAAAAAAAACCTCAGAACACAAAAAACAAACAATGAAAACATTAAAAATATCTAAATGCACTTAGGATTTACAACTTTTTTCCAGGATATCACTTTTGATATTCAGTTTAGATAGGACAGCACAGGATATGGTTTGCCTAACTTTTAAATAAGAAGACCCAATAATCTCAAAGACTATGAAAATACCAACTTGAGCCCAAGATTCCTATGTATTTTACTTTTATTCTGTATATAATTGAAAAAATATATATATTTAGGCATGCATAAGGAAAGCAAAAATTTGGAAAAAAAAATGTCTGGCAATTCCATACCAATTTTATATTTATATGTCATCATTACCCTTGCAGGATCCTAAAACTCACTCCTATTTTCTTTATATGCTCAGATATTTAAAACATGTCTTTGCTACCTCACAATCTTCTGGCATGAGGAATTACACGTTGGCCCCAATATCTTTCATTACCAATATCAGCATCATCACCACCATCTTTGCCATCAAAAAAATTGGAAATTATTTGAATTAGTACAACCTTTACTAAAATAGTATTTCAAATTTCTTTATTTTTAATTTATTTTTGAGGGAGAGAGAGAGAGAGAGAGAGAGTGCACAAGTTCAGGAGGGACAGAGGATCCTAAGCGGGCTCTGTACTGACAGCAGAGAGCCTGGGCAGGGCTCAAACTCACAAACTGGGAGATCATGACCTGAGCCAAAATTAAGAGTCAGACACTTAATTGGCTGAGCCACCCAGGTGCTCCTCAAATTTATTATTGATGACAAAATGTTTTTCCAGGAGACTGCAGCCTCATATACTATTCCAGGGAGATTCTATCATCGTTAATATTTCCATGTGGAAAAAAAAAACAAAAACAAAAAACAAGCCTCTCCTTAAAAAAAATACTCTTATTTAGAATCTCATCTGGTCTAGCTTAATCTCTGAAGAAGAAAAAAAAAATTCAAACTGAGAGGGATTAGTATTATGCAATTTTAATGTTATTGTCCCATATCCATAGTAATTTACCTAATATAAATCAATGCCTGTAGAGCAGTGTTGTCTAATGGAACTGTCATAATGACGGAAAGTTTCTATATCCTACACTAATATAATAGCCACTAGCCCCATGTGGGTACTAAGCACTTGAAATGTGGCTGGTGGGACTGAAGAACTAGATTTTAATTGCATTTACTTTTACCTAATTTTAATTTTAAAATTAACAATTAAATATCAACACTATATTTTTATTTAAATAGCTACCTGAAGCCAGTAGTCATCTGTAGCTAGTTGCTTCTGCACTGGACAGCCCTGAAGTAGAAGCCATGGGTGTGTAATAACAGGGAGCAGTGAGAATTGAGGCAAACAGGAAGACACATACCCCAAGATGGGTAGACACTACTTAATTGTTTCTTTTTATCAAGAGAAACTGGAAATTGGGTTCTATGTGTAATTCTCCTATATTTAATTTCCGGCAAATACAGGTAGCCTTCACTTACCATAGTTCCAACACTCAAAATTTTCAGCGACCACAGTTCAGTTAAATAATACCAGTTCCCCAACAATTTAGTTCAAATTTCAGTTACCATGCTTTATTAGCTCGGAGGCAATGCATAAAGTACAAGTCCATTACCCTGTCTTCAGTCAATAGCTCTCCATGTGGATAACAGATGTGCATCACGATCAGTGACCAACCGTAGCACTTCTTTCAATGTCTGTCAGTGATCGGTCATTGCACATCTGTCATTCAGTCACACAAAGTCAGGAAAGTCGGTAGTAGTTGGTGCTGCCTCCTGTCTTCCACTGATTAAACCCTGGTGACACTGTACAAAAATGGACACTCAGAAGAGGTAGCTAGCCAAGAGATATGAAAGTACAACAAAGACGGGCGCCTGACTGGCTCAGTCAGTTGAGCATCTGACTCTTGAATTCAGCTCAGGTTCTGATGCCAGGGTCGTGGGATCGAACCTTGCATCAAGCTCCATGCTGAGTGTGGAACCTGCTTAAGATTCTCATTCCCGCCCCCTCCCCCCGCCCTGTCTCTCCCTCTTCCCTTCTCCCCCCAGTTCGTGCTCTAAGATTAAGAAAAAAACAAACAAACCTAAAAAGAAGAAAGTACGACAAAGAAGCAAAAAGTGATAATGGAGAAGGTGAATTGTGAACAAACATAAATGGAGTTACAGAAGAAATTGCTGAGACTAGATGTGCAGCCAGAGGAATGGAGCTAAGGCCAACGGATCGACAGAAACGGAGGAAGTGGTCATGATGGAAAGGAGGACAATGTCCCAGAGGAAGTTTTGCCAACAAAATACTTGACGTTTTAAAAAACTTCATCTATCACCACACTGAAAGCACAAAGTGTAAAATGTTGGAAACTGATCCAAACTCAGAAAGGAGTGTGGCAATTTGCCAAGGCATAGAAAAGATGCTCCATCTGTATTATAAGCTATACAACCAGAAAGAGCCAGTGAGTACTGTTCAGACTACTCTTGATAAATGTTTTCCAAAGGAAAAAAAAAAGAAAACCACATTAATTCTCAGTGTTTCTAGTATTTTAAATTACCAGTGTACTAAATAAGTTTTAGTCTTATTTTTTTTTCAAATTCCCCTATCTACTTTTTTTTTCTTTTAATTTTTTTCTTTAACGTTTATTTATTTTTGAGACAGAGAGAGACAGAGCATGAACGGGGGAGGGTCAGAGAGAGGGAGACACAGAATCTGAAACAGGCTCCAGGCTCCGAGCTGTCAGCACAGAGCCCGACGCGGGGCTCGAACTCACAGACCGCGAGATCATAACCTGAGCCGAAGTCGGCTGCTTAACCGACTGAGCCACCCAGGTGCCCCTCCCCTATCTACTTTTAACAGATAATAAGAATTTCAAGAATTTTGACCACATTTTTAAAGGTCATGGAACAATCATAATTTTCCCCATCGATTATTAAGATTGCTTTGCAAGGTTTCAGCTTTCCTGGTCATTTTCCAGTCCCAAACTGCTGCACACAATGAATATTTCAAATACATGAAAACTACTGTGCAGGGCAAATAAGAGGTATGGCTAATGGGCCATATTTAAAACCTGTTCCAGGAACTAGTGTCATATTTGATGTGCATCTCAGTAATAGCAGGATAGAGCAGGCTGAAGAAATTCGATGGCTGTAAATGACTTTTAAAAGATGTATTTATCCAATACTCTGACCAGGAAGGGTACACTTATTGTCATATGCTCTTGAATTCCAACAGACTGTCTGGCAAAAATTCAGTTGACAATTTCTTTTCTTCTCCAAATAGCCTGAGAACTGCATATAATCAAAACTCCTCACCCTTCGATGCATCATTACATCTAGTTGTTAATGTTTCTCCACCAAATGTTCTCCTATACCTAAGAATATGCAGGGAGGTGAATTACATAATAAGTAACACCAACACCATGCACATCCCCTATCTCATATGGAGGACAAACAATAAGCAACATTTATGCCAAAATCCTTGTTTTGAGACAACAAAGGGGATGGAGATATTTCTGTCCTTCCCCTCACAATGCTCTGCTATTGGACCTTCTTACAGCACATCCCCTGCTACTCGTCCAAAAGCTTTTTAAAACAGAGGCCATATCTCATTCATTCCTCAATCTAAAGGCCAGGACTTGAAGCCCAGGCTAGGTCTCAATTCAAATGTCACCTTCTAGGGGACTTGTCCACTCTATCCGAAACAACCCTTTTTCCGTAAGTCCTCATACAATGGTATCCCTCAGGACCTGATTTAAATTCTGGAACTACAGTATTCATTTAGGTTTACTTATTTCCTATCTAGAATGTCAACTGAAATGATAATCAGAGTCAGGAATATCTGGCTTTCACCTGTGTCCTAATACCCAGTAGAGTTCCTGGACATAAAGCAGTTGCTAAACACCAAATGAATTGGTGGGTGGATGTTTTGAAATAATGCATGTTTGAGTGAATGACTATTTGAATGTAAGACAGTTGAAATGGATGACTGATTAATAAATAAATTAGTCTGAAACTACTACCTTATTATGATCAGTAGAAAGTAGAAAAAAAGATAACTGTTGTTCTCCTAACTAATGTTTCACACCCACAAACAGAACACTGTCTGGGTTGCCTTCCTTTTCCTAGGTTTTGGCCTTAGACAAATCTGAAGATGAGAATTCTTGCAGTGGATGAGCTCCCCAGGTCCAGCCTACCATTTGCTCAGCTACAAGATGGAGACGTTTCACTTCACAGCAGCATGTGTGAAAACAGCTTGGGAACTTTTGTTAAGAATAAGCTCAAGATGAGTTGACAGAGAAATGTTGTTTCCACAAAACACATTTTATCTCAGAATGTGAATGCAAGTCTGGTATTGAGTTGAGGGAGGCGATTTCTCACTCTGATCTTTATTGGCAAGGCTTCTCATGGAGTTTTCTGTCAACATGGAAGCCACCAGGGACTGCCTATAGCACATTCACAGAAGAGATAAGTATAGATGAGGAAGATCAGAGAAAATGGAAATGAGGAAACAAGAGCCAACCTTCAAGCCACAGCACTGGAACGGCTGTTATGTGGGAGGAGGAAGATTCTGGCTAACCTACTAGTAAAGGGGAGAATACAAACCAACTATTAAATGACAGAAAACAACTAGTAAATGATGGAGAATTTCAATCCAGCATGCAGGCTGTGGGTTGGCCCAGATCTAGATTCATATTCCATTTCTACCACTTGTTAGCTATTTGACTTCGGACAAATCAACTCCTTTTGAGTCTCAGTAACTTCATCTGAAAAATGGGTATTATTTATTCTGTTTAAACTGTGTTTCAAGGAAATCAAATAGTTCCAGTGATGGAAAGTTATTTAAAGCATTCCAATTCTAAAAATGAGAGGAATAGGGGCAGCTGGGTGGCTCAGTCGGTTAAGTGTCTGACTTCGTCTCAGGTCATGATCTCGCAGTTTGTGGGTTTGAGCCCTGTATCGGGCTCTGTGCTGACAGCTTAGAGCCTGGAGCCTCCTTCAGATTCTGTGTGTCCCTCTCTCTTTGCCCCTCTTCCACTTGCTCTCTCTCTCTCTCTCTCAAAAATAAATAAATGTTAAAAAATAATAAAAATAAAATAAAATAAAAATGAGAGGAATAACAACAGATTTGCACAAACCACCATTTTCAAACCCTAAAAAATAACTGATTTTTTAAATAACTGATTCAGATAAAAGACGATTTAGGGTTTAGATCAGGGGTTCTTCACATGGGGGGTAGTTCCCCATGGACACTTAAGGAAAGAAGTGTGAAGAAAAGAAATACATCCAGATGAATGGGGGGAAAGCTGCATATTTGTTTCACTAATTTCTAACTGACATTTTGCATCTCCTTAAATCACAAACATGAACAACAAACCATAGTAGTAACTTTAATGCCTATAACTTTGTCATAGTATAATTCACAGACATTTTAAAAATATAAATATAAAGCAATAACTTTATAGTTGTTGCAGACACCTTGCAATATCCTTTATTCTATAGTTATTCGTTAGTTCTATGAGTATTAGCAAATTATAGTAGTCATTATACCTCCTACCAATTCTTGTTATTTAATATGTAATAAGGTAGTGCATATCTCACCATATCACAGCTTTGCTCTTTAATATTACAATAACTGGTTATTCAGTAACATTGACTTTCTTTGTATTTGTATACACTTAACTTTCCTCATTAAGAACATTACTGGGAGAAGAAATCTACAGGCTTCACCAACTGTCAAAAGGGGCTCACCTAACAAAAAAGATTAAGGTCTCCTGCTTTAGATGAAAGGTTGATGGGAAATTTATAATGAGGAGCTAGGGTGTCACTACTAAATCCGCTGAGCAAGGTCAGGACCCTAAGAGTGGGACATCCAAACATTATGCCTCCCTACAAGATGCCACAAATGCTTATATCTGAAAATAGCCAATCCTTATGCCACACTGTCTAACAGAACTTTCTGTGATGATAGAAATGTTTTATGTTTAGGCTACCTAATACGTCAGCCACGAACTGCATGTGAAATGTGGCCAGAGCAAGTGAACAGCTGAATGTTTCAATTCTTTTTAACTTTAATTAATCTCTATTTAAAAAGTCACATTGAGCTAGTATCTACAGTCCTAGACAACCCTCCTTAGAGCTAACTTATCTTTTACAAGACACAAAAGATAAAGAAACAAGTTAAAGAACAATAAGCGAAATTGCTTATTCGCTTATTTGCGAAAGCAACAGACAAATCCAGATTATAGAACAGTCTTTAGGACGACTGACCCAGTTTAAAAAAAAAAATCAATGTCATAAAAATAATGTACTAAAAGAGTCCCAAAATAAATAACCACATATAATGTGAAGATTTTGTTTGGATCCTGATGAGAAAAAAACATTTTTAAATAACCATAGAAACTTGAATATTACATCATGTCAGGAAATTCCTATTAATTTTGTTAGATATGATCATGGTATTATATTTACATTAGGAGATTTCTATAGTTTCAAAAATGCATACCGATGTGTATAGGGTTGAGATAAAACTATTTCTAAGAACACCCTCAAAATATTGTAGCAAAAACGAAAGTGTATAGATGAAGTATGTGTGGCAAAATCTAGAAAACCATTCAATCTGGCAAAGGTTCAAGGGCATCCTTTAAATTATTTTTGTTACTTCTGAGTATTTTGAAATAACCCAAAATGATTTGTATAGGTGATGATATTCTGCCTATAGCTACAGACACATAGTAAGCATTCAACGAACATTAATTAGAAACTATTAGCTTCATCATTACGATTCATGATTCTTAATGGCAAAACTAAGATCAATTAGTAAAAAGTATGAAAGTTAACTTTAGGCCCAAAATACGAATAAGCTTTTTCACAGTGAGAGCTCTATGAAGATGGAAATACACTGTCTGCTGAGGTGGTGGTGACCCAGAGATATTAAAAAGAAATAAACAACAGCAGTTTAAGTTTACTGAGCACTTACAACGTGGCAGACATAAGTCTAAGCCCTTTTCACATATTCTTTCATTTCAGCTCAATAGCAGTGCCATAAGGTAGGTACTCCTACTCTGCCCATTGGAGCTGTGCCAGCAGAGATGGATCTTTGGTGACGATGTTGCAGAGCAAGTTCAAGGTGAATGGCTGTTATAGTTGCCCTTTACCAAGTCTGACAACCCTGAACTCTTCTGATTCAATGAACGTGTGACTCAAATGAATTCTGCAGGCTGGCCAGCTGGCTGGCTCACACAGAGCCAGTGAACAGAGAGCAATTCTCCGCTTTACTTATTGAAAGGTCTTCAAACATCACCTTTCCCTTTCAAGTGGCAGACTAAAATCCCACAAGAATTTAATTATCTGTAGGCAAGGAGATGATGTGATCAAGAAAATGCTACATTTCAACTACTTCATTTATCCATTTTCAAATTTCCCATCAATTACAGGGAAACATCTTCCCCCAGGCTGCCATTTGACCAAGAAATGCCCATGGCGTATCTTTGTCAACATGTTTCAGAATATAAATCCAGATTACTAAAACTAAAGTTGGTATAAAGTCTGTCGTCATATATTATATCATTTTGGAAAGAAATATTGGTGACCTTATCCAGTATGACTGTTATAATAGTAATAAAATTGAATCTTGGAAGATTACACTTCTGGTCAAAGTAGTAAAATGTGACCTTATTCTATTGAACATTGACATTTATTATATTAATTCACATGTAAAAAACTGCATTAAAATGATATTAAAGCCCTGGATAGAAATGGGAATGTTTAAGAACTTCAGAAAAAAGATTTAACTTTACCAATTATTCATAACATGGAGCCCGTTTGATGCAAATCAAACTAAATCTCCTTCACCAATCTCTGGTTCAATTCTAACGTTATTGTTATTACCCTCTCATTCATACAGAATGTATTTTTTTCCTCATGCCTCTTCAAACATTTTATAAACTTTAAATCATTGTCATCACGCTCTAGAGAAAAAGATAACCCAGAGCAACAAATACACAAACTTGACGCAGAAGATCAAGCCACCTCCTCATGGCAGAGAGATTCTCTTCACACCAATAACATCATGCTTAACACTGAGCTCATGTCAGCCACTGCACGAGGCCCTTGAAAGGGCACCAAGGTCCAGAGGTGAGCAAGCAGTCAGACAGCTGCATGGACTTTACAGAATGGCCACCATGTGGAGAAAAGGTGTCACTTTGGATATCACACCAGCAAAGTGCTTGCTGTTTCTTTCTTTCTTTCTTTCTTTCTTTCTTTCTTTCTTTCTTTCTTT